>NW_027556836.1:0-112521 GCF_041903045.1 Epinephelus lanceolatus | reverse complement strand
ACTAGTGATGAAAACCAGAAGAAACTGCCTTGATACTATAGACTTCACCAAAGTACACGTTTCTGCTTGGAAACTCGTTTCTGAGTGCTTCTGGACAAAAGTGACAACATGCTGTCAAAATGCTTTTCGGGCCCTGAAAACACTAAAAGTGACATGTTGCTGTTTTCTGACCAACTAGTGATGAAAGCCAGAAGAAACTGCCTTGCTACTATAGACTTCACCAAAGTACACGTTTCTGGCTTGGAAACTCGTTTCTGAGTGCTTCTGGACAAAAGTAACAGCCTAAGTGACAACATGCTGTCAAAATGCTTTTCGGGCCCTGAAAACACTAAAAGTGACATGTTGCTGTTTTCTGACCAACTAGTGATGAAAACCAGAAGAAACTGCCTTGCTACTATAGACTTCACCAAAGTACACGTTTCTGCTTGGAAACTCGTTTCTGAGTGCTTCTGGACAAAAGTAACAGCCTAAGTGACAAAATGCTGTCAAAATGATTTTCGGGCCCTGAAAACACTAAAAGTGACATGTTGCTGTTTTCTGACCAACTAGTGATGAAAACCAGAAGAAAATGCCTTGCTACTATAGACTTCAGCAAAGTACACGTTTCTGGCTTGGAACTCATTTCTGGGTGCTTCTGGACAAAAGTAACAGTCTAAGTGACAACATGCTGTCAAAATGCTTTTCGGGCCCTGAAACACTAAAAGTGACATGTTGCTGTTTTCTGAGCAACTAGTGATGAAAACCACAAGAAACTGCCTTGCTACTATAGACTTCAGCAAAGTACATGTTTCTGGCTTGGAAACTCGTTTCTGAGTGCTTCTGGTGAAAAGTAACAGCCTAAGTGACAACATGCTGTCAAAATGCTTTTCGGGCCCTGAAAACACTAAAAGTGACATGTGCTGTTTTCTGACCAACTAGTGATGAAAACCAGAAGAAACTGCCTTGCTACTATAGACTTCACCAAAGTACACGTTTCTGGCTTGGAAACTCGTTTCTGAGTGCTTCTGGACAAAAGTGACAACATGCTGTCAAAATGCTTTTCGGGCCCTGAAAACACTAAAAGTGACATGTTGCTGTTTTCTGACCAACTAGTGATGAAAGCCAGAAGAAACTGCCTTGCTACTATAGACTTCACCAAAGTACACGTTCTGGCTTGGAAACTCGTTTCTGAGTGCTTCTGGACAAAAGTAACAGCCTAAGTGACAACATGCTGTCAAAATGCTTTTCGGGCCCTGAAAACACTAAAAGTGACATGTTGCTGTTTTCTGACCAACTAGTGATGAAAACCAGAAGAAACTGCCTTGCTACTATAGACTTCACCAAAGTACACGTTTCTGGCTTGGAAACTCGTTTCTGAGTGCTTCTGGACAAAAGTAACAGCCTAAGTGACAAAATGCTGTCAAAATGATTTTCGGCCCTGAAAACACTAAAAGTGACATGTTGCTGTTTTCTGACCAACTAGTGATGAAAACCAGAAGAAAATGCCTTGCTACTATAGACTTCAGCAAAGTACACGTTTCTGGCTTGGAAACTCATTTCTGGGTGCTTCTGGACAAAAGTAACAGTCTAAGTGACAACATGCTGTCAAAATGCTTTTCGGGCCCTGAAAACACTAAAAGTGACATGTTGCTGTTTTCTGAGCAACTAGTGATGAAAACCACAAGAAACTGCCTTGCTACTATAGACTTCAGCAAAGTACATGTTTCTGGCTTGGAAACTCGTTTCTGAGTGCTTCTGGTGAAAAGTAACAGCCTAAGTGACAACATGCTGTCAAAATGCTTTTCGGGCCCTGAAAACACTAAAAGTGACATGTTGCTGTTTTCTGACCAACTAGTGATGGAACCCAGAAGAAACTGCCTTGCTACTATAGACTTCACCAAAGTACACGTTTCTGGCTTGGAAACTCATTTCTGGGTGCTTCTGGACAAAAGTAACAGCCTAAGTGACAACATGCTGTCAAAATGCTTTTCGGGCCCTGAAAACACTAAAAGTGACATGTTGCTGTTTCTGACCAACTAGTGATGAAAACCAGAAGAAACTGCCTTGCTACTATAGACTTCAGCAAAGTACACGTTTCTGGCTTGGAAACTCATTTCTGGGTGCTTATGGACAAAAGTAACAGTCTAAGTGACAACATGCTGTCAAAATGCTTTTCGGGCCCTGAAAACACTAAAAGTGACATGTTGCTGTTTTCTGAGCAACTAGTGATGAAAACCAGAAGAAACTGCCTTGCTACTATAGACTTCAGCAAAGTACATGTTTCTGGCTTGGAAACTTGTTTCTGACTGCTTCTGGACAAAGTAACAGCCTAAGTGACAACATGCTGTCAAAATGCTTTTCGGGCCCTGAAAACACTAAAAGTGACATGTTGCTGTTTTCTGAGCAACTAGTGATGAAAACCACAAGAAACTGCCTTGCTACTATAGACTTCAGCAAAGTACATGTTTCTGGCTTGGAAACTTGTTTCTGAGTGCTTCTGGACAAAAGTAACAGCCTAAGTGACAACATGCTGTCAAAATGCTTTTCTGGCCCTGAAAACACTAAAAGTGACATGTTGCTGTTTTCTGAGCAACTAGTGATGAAAACCACAAGAAACTGCCTTGCTACTATAGACTTCAGCAAAGTACATGTTTCTGGCTTGGAAACTTGTTTCTGAGTGCTTCTGGACAAAAGTACAGCCTAAGTGACAACATGCTGTCAAAATGCTTTTCGGGCCCTGAAAACACTAAAAGTGACATGTTGCTGTTTTCTGAGCAACTAGTGATGAAAACCAGAAGAAACTGCTTGATACTATAGACTTCAGCAAAGTACATGTTTCTGGCTTGGAAACTTGTTTCTGAGTGCTTCTGGACAAAAGTAACAGCCTAAGTGACAACATGCTGTCAAAATGCTTTTCTGGCCCTGAAAACACTAAAAGTGACATGTTGCTGTTTTCTGAGCAACTAGTGATGAAAACCACAAGAAACTGCCTTGCTACTATAGACTTCAGCAAAGTACATGTTTCTGGCTTGGAAACTTGTTTCTGAGTGCTTCTGGACAAAAGTAACAGCCTAAGTGACAACATGCTGTCAAAATGCTTTTCGGGCCCTGAAAACACTAAAAGTGACATGTTGCTGTTTTCTGAGCAACTAGTGATGAAAACCAGAAGAAACTGCCTTGCTACTATAGACTTCAGCAAAGTACATGTTTCTGGCTTGGAAACTTGTTCTGAGTGCTTCTGGACAAAAGTAACAGCCTAAGTGACAACATGCTGTCAAAATGCTTTTCGGGCCCTGAAAACACTAAAAGTGACATGTTGCTGTTTTCTGAGCAACTAGTGATGAAAACCACAAGAAACTGCCTTGTTACTATAGACTTCAGCAAAGTACATGTTTCTGGCTTGGAAACTTGTTTCTGAGTGCTTCTGGACAAAAGTAACAGCCTAAGTGACAACATGCTGTCAAAATGCTTTTCTGGCCCTGAAAACACTAAAAGTGACATGTTGCTGTTTTCTGACCAACTAGTGATGAAAACACAAGAAACTGCCTTGCTACTATAGACTTCAGCAAAGTACATGTTTCTGGCTTGGAAACTCGTTTCTGAGTGCTTCTGGACAAAAGTGACAACATGCTGTCAAAATGCTTTTCGGGCCCTGAAAACACTAAAAGTGACATGTTGCTGTTTTCTGACCAACTAGTGATGAAAACCAGAAGAAACTGCCTTGCTACTATAGACTTCACCAAAGTACACGTTTCTGGCTTGGAAACTCGTTTCTGAGTGCTTCTGGACAAAAGTAACAGCCTAAGTGACAACATGCTGTCAAAATGCTTTTCGGGCCCTGAAAACACTAAAAGTGACATGTTGCTGTTTTCTGACCAACTAGTGATGAAAACCAGAAGAAACTGCCTTGCTACTATAGACTTCACCAAAGTACACGTTTCTGGCTTGGAAACTCGTTTCTGAGTGCTTCTGGACAAAAGTAACAGCCTAAGTGACAACATGCTGTCAAAATGCTTTTCTGGCCCTGAAAACACTAAAAGTGACATGTTGCTGTTTTCTGAGCAACTAGTGATGAAAACCACAAGAAACTGCCTTGCTACTATAGACTTCAGCAAAGTACATGTTTCTGGCTTGGAAACTTGTTTCTGAGTGCTTCTGGACAAAAGTAACAGCCTAAGTGACAACATGCTGTCAAAATGCTTTTCGGGCCCTGAAAACACTAAAAGTGACATGTTGCTGTTTTCTGACCAACTAGTGATGAAAACCACAAGAAACTGCCTTGCTACTATAGACTTCAGCAAAGTACATGTTTCTGGCTTGGAAACTTGTTTCTGAGTGCTTCTGGACAAAAGTAACAGCCTAAGTGACAACATGCTGTCAAAATGCTTTTCGGGCCCTGAAAACACTAAAAGTGACATGTTGCTGTTTTCTGAGCAACTAGTGATGAAAACCAGAAGAAACTGCCTTGATACTATAGACTTCAGCAAAGTACATGTTTCTGGCTTGGAAACTTGTTTCTGAGTGCTTCTGGACAAAAGTAACAGCCTAAGTGACAACATGCTGTCAAAATGCTTTTCTGGCCCTGAAAACACTAAAAGTGACATGTTGCTGTTTTCTGACCAACTAGTGATGAAAACCACAAGAAACTGCCTTGCTACTATAGACTTCAGCAAAGTACATGTTTCTGGCTTGGAAACTTGTTTCTGAGTGCTTCTGGACAAAAGTAACAGCCTAAGTGACAACATGCTGTCAAAATGCTTTTCGGGCCCTGAAAACACTAAAAGTGACATGTTGCTGTTTTCTGACCAACTAGTGATGAAAACCACAAGAAACTGCCTTGCTACTATAGACTTCAGCAAAGTACATGTTTCTGGCTTGGAAACTTGTTTCTGAGTGCTTCTGGACAAAAGTAACAGCCTAAGTGACAACATGCTGTCAAAATGCTTTTCGGGCCCTGAAAACACTAAAAGTGACATGTTGCTGTTTTCTGAGCAACTAGTGATGAAAACCACAAGAAACTGCCTTGTTACTATAGACTTCAGCAAAGTACATGTTTCTGGCTTGGAAACTTGTTTCTGAGTGCTTCTGGACAAAAGTAACAGCCTAAGTGACAACATGCTGTCAAAATGCTTTTCTGGCCCTGAAAACACTAAAAGTGACATGTTGCTGTTTTCTGACCAACTAGTGATGAAAACCACAAGAAACTGCCTTGCTACTATAGACTTCAGCAAAGTACATGTTTCTGGCTTGGAAACTCGTTTCTGAGTGCTTCTGGACAAAAGTGACAACATGCTGTCAAAATGCTTTTCGGGCCCTGAAAACACTAAAAGTGACATGTTGCTGTTTTCTGACCAACTAGTGATGAAACCAGAAGAAACTGCCTTGCTACTATAGACTTCACCAAAGTACACGTTTCTGGCTTGGAAACTCGTTTCTGAGTGCTTCTGGACAAAAGTAACAGCCTAAGTGACAACATGCTGTCAAAATGCTTTTCGGGCCCTGAAAACACTAAAAGTGACATGTTGCTGTTTTCTGACCAACTAGTGATGAAAACCAGAAGAAACTGCCTTGCTACTATAGACTTCACCAAAGTACACGTTTCTGGCTTGGAAACTCGTTTCTGAGTGCTTCTGGACAAAAGTAACAGCCTAAGTGACAACATGCTGTCAAAATGCTTTTCGGGCCCTGAAAATACTAAAAGTGACATGTTGCTGTTTTCTGACCAACTAGTGATGAAAACCAGAAGAAACTGCCTTGCTACTATAGACTTCACCAAAGTACACGTTTCTGGCTTGGAAACTCGTTTCTGAGTGCTTCTGGACAAAAGTAACAGCCTAAGTGACAACATGCTGTCAAAATGCTTTTCGGGCCCTGAAAACACTAAAAGTGACATGTTGCTGTTTTCTGACCAACTAGTGATGAAAACCAGAAGAAACTGCCTTGCTACTATAGACTTCACCAAAGTACACGTTTCTGGCTTGGAAACTCGTTTCTGAGTGCTTCTGGACAAAAGTAACAGCCTAAGTGACAAAATGCTGTCAAAATGATTTTCGGGCCCTGAAAACACTAAAAGTGACATGTTGCTGTTTTCTGACCAACTAGTGATGAAAACCAGAAGAAACTGCCTTGCTACTATAGACTTCAGCAAAGTACACGTTTCTGGCTTGGAAACTCATTTCTGGGTGCTTCTGGACAAAAGTAACAGTCTAAGTGACAACATGCTGTCAAAATGCTTTTCGAGCCCTGAAAACACTAAAAGTGACATGTTGCTGTTTTCTGAGCAACTAGTGATGAAAACCACAAGAAACTGCCTTGCTACTATAGACTTCAGCAAAGTACATGTTTCTGGCTTGGAAACTCGTTTCTGAGTGCTTCTGGTGAAAAGTAACAGCCTAAGTGACAACATGCTGTCAAAATGCTTTTCGGGCCCTGAAAACACTAAAAGTGACATGTTGCTGTTTTCTGACCAACTAGTGATGAAAACCAGAAGAAACTGCCTTGCTACTATAGACTTCACCAAAGTACACGTTTCTGGCTTGGAAACTCGTTTCTGAGTGCTTCTGGACAAAAGTAACAGCCTAAGTGACAACATGCTGTCAAAATGCTTTTCGGGCCCTGAAAACACTAAAAGTGACATGTTGCTGTTTTCTGACCAACTAGTGATGAAAACCAGAAGAAACTGCCTTGCTACTATAGACTTCACCAAAGTACACGTTTCTGGCTTGGAAACTCGTTTCTGAGTGCTTCTGGACAAAAGTAACAGCCTAAGTGACAACATGCTGTCAAAATGCTTTTCGGGCCCTGAAAATACTAAAAGTGACATGTTGCTGTTTTCTGACCAACTAGTGATGAAAACCAGAAGAAACTGCCTTGCTACTATAGACTTCACCAAAGTACACGTTTCTGGCTTGGAAACTCGTTTCTGAGTGCTTCTGGACAAAAGTAACAGCCTAAGTGACAACATGCTGTCAAAATGCTTTTCGGGCCCTGAAAACACTAAAAGTGACATGTTGCTGTTTTCTGACCAACTAGTGATGAAAACCAGAAGAAACTGCCTTGCTACTATAGACTTCACCAAAGTACACGTTTCTGGCTTGGAAACTCGTTTCTGAGTGCTTCTGGACAAAAGTAACAGCCTAAGTGACAAAATGCTGTCAAAATGATTTTCGGGCCCTGAAAACACTAAAAGTGACATGTTGCTGTTTTCTGACCAACTAGTGATGAAAACCAGAAGAAACTGCCTTGCTACTATAGACTTCAGCAAAGTACACGTTTCTGGCTTGGAAACTCATTTCTGGGTGCTTCTGGACAAAAGTAACAGTCTAAGTGACAACATGCTGTCAAAATGCTTTTCGGGCCCTGAAAACACTAAAAGTGACATGTTGCTGTTTTCTGAGCAACTAGTGATGAAAACCACAAGAAACTGCCTTGCTACTATAGACTTCAGCAAAGTACATGTTTCTGGCTTGGAAACTCGTTTCTGAGTGCTTCTGGTGAAAAGTAACAGCCTAAGTGACAACATGCTGTCAAAATGCTTTTCGGGCCCTGAAAACACTAAAAGTGACATGTTGCTGTTTTCTGACCAACTAGTGATGAAAACCAGAAGAAACTGCCTTGCTACTATAGACTTCACCAAAGTACACGTTTCTGGCTTGGAAACTCGTTTCTGAGTGCTTCTGGACAAAAGTAACAGCCTAAGTGACAACATGCTGTCAAAATGCTTTTCGGGCCCTGAAAACACTAAAAGTGACATGTTGCTGTTTTCTGACCAACTAGTGATGAAAACCAGAAGAAACTGCCTTGCTACTATAGACTTCACCAAAGTACACGTTTCTGGCTTGGAAACTCGTTTCTGAGTGCTTCTGGACAAAAGTAACAGCCTAAGTGACAACATGCTGTCAAAATGCTTTTCGGGCCCTGAAAATACTAAAAGTGACATGTTGCTGTTTTCTGACCAACTAGTGATGAAAACCAGAAGAAACTGCCTTGCTACTATAGACTTCACCAAAGTACACGTTTCTGGCTTGGAAACTCGTTTCTGAGTGCTTCTGGACAAAAGTAACAGCCTAAGTGACAACATGCTGTCAAAATGCTTTTCGGGCCCTGAAAACACTAAAAGTGACATGTTGCTGTTTTCTGACCAACTAGTGATGAAAACCAGAAGAAACTGCCTTGCTACTATAGACTTCACCAAAGTACATGTTTCTGGCTTGGAAACTCGTTTCTGAGTGCTTCTGGACAAAAGTGACAACATGCTGTCAAAATGCTTTTCGGGCCCTGAAAACACTAAAAGTGACATGTTGCTGTTTTCTGACCAACTAGTGATGAAAACCAGAAGAAACTGCCTTGCTACTATAGACTTCACCAAAGTACACGTTTCTGGCTTGGAAACTCGTTTCTGAGTGCTTCTGGACAAAAGTAACAGCCTAAGTGACAACATGCTGTCAAAATGCTTTTCGGGCCCTGAAAACACTAAAAGTGACATGTTGCTGTTTTCTGACCAACTAGTGATGAAAACCAGAAGAAACTGCCTTGCTACTATAGACTTCACCAAAGTACACGTTTCTGGCTTGGAAACTCGTTTCTGAGTGCTTCTGGACAAAAGTAACAGCCTAAGTGACAACATGCTGTCAAAATGCTTTTCGGGCCCTGAAAATACTAAAAGTGACATGTTGCTGTTTTCTGACCAACTAGTGATGAAAACCAGAAGAAACTGCCTTGCTACTATAGACTTCACCAAAGTACACGTTTCTGGCTTGGAAACTCGTTTCTGAGTGCTTCTGGACAAAAGTAACAGCCTAAGTGACAACATGCTGTCAAAATGCTTTTCGGGCCCTGAAAACACTAAAAGTGACATGTTGCTGTTTTCTGACCAACTAGTGATGAAAACCAGAAGAAACTGCCTTGCTACTATAGACTTCACCAAAGTACACGTTTCTGGCTTGGAAACTCGTTTCTGAGTGCTTCTGGACAAAAGTGACAACATGCTGTCAAAATGCTTTTCGGGCCCTGAAAACACTAAAAGTGACATGTTGCTGTTTTCTGACCAACTAGTGATGAAAGCCAGAAGAAACTGCCTTGCTACTATAGACTTCACCAAAGTACACGTTTCTGGCTTGGAAACTCGTTTCTGAGTGCTTCTGGACAAAAGTAACAGCCTAAGTGACAACATGCTGTCAAAATGCTTTTCGGGCCCTGAAAACACTAAAAGTGACATGTTGCTGTTTTCTGACCAACTAGTGATGAAAACCAGAAGAAACTGCCTTGCTACTATAGACTTCACCAAAGTACACGTTTCTGGCTTGGAAACTCGTTTCTGAGTGCTTCTGGACAAAAGTAACAGCCTAAGTGACAACATGCTGTCAAAATGCTTTTCGGGCCCTGAAAATACTAAAAGTGACATGTTGCTGTTTTCTGACCAACTAGTGATGAAAACCAGAAGAAACTGCCTTGCTACTATAGACTTCACCAAAGTACACGTTTCTGGCTTGGAAACTCGTTTCTGAGTGCTTCTGGACAAAAGTGACAACATGCTGTCAAAATGCTTTTCGGGCCCTGAAAACACTAAAAGTGACATGTTGCTGTTTTCTGACCAACTAGTGATGAAAACCAGAAGAAACTGCCTTGCTACTATAGACTTCACCAAAGTACACGTTTCTGGCTTGGAAACTCGTTTCTGAGTGCTTCTGGACAAAAGTAACAGCCTAAGTGACAACATGCTGTCAAAATGCTTTTCGGGCCCTGAAAACACTAAAAGTGAAATGTTGCTGTTTTCTGACCAACTAGTGATGAAAACCAGAAGAAACTGCCTTGCTACTATAGACTTCACCAAAGTACACGTTTCTGGCTTGGAAACTCGTTTCTGAGTGCTTCTGGACAAAAGTAACAGCCTAAGTGACAACATGCTGTCAAAATGCTTTTCGGGCCCTGAAAACACTAAAAGTGACATGTTGCTGTTTTCTGACCAACTAGTGATGAAAACCAGAAGAAACTGCCTTGCTACTATAGACTTCACCAAAGTACATGTTTCTGGCTCGGAAACTCGTTTCTGAGTGCTTCTGGTGAAAAGTAACAGCCTAAGTGACAACATGCTGTCAAAATGCTTTTCGGGCCCTGAAAACACTAAAAGTGACATGTTGCTGTTTTCTGACCAACTAGTGATGAAAACCAGAAGAAACTGCCTTGCTACTATAGACTTCACCAAAGTACACGTTTCTGGCTTGGAAACTCATTTCTGGGTGCTTCTGGACAAAAGTAACAGCCTAAGTGACAACATGCTGTCAAAATGCTTTTCGGGCCCTGAAAACACTAAAAGTGACATGTTGCTGTTTTCTGACCAACTAGTGATGAAAACCAGAAGAAACTGCCTTGCTACTATAGACTTCAGCAAAGTACACGTTTCTGGCTTGGAAACTCATTTCTGGGTGCTTATGGACAAAAGTAACAGTCTAAGTGACAACATGCTGTCAAAATGCTTTTCGGGCCCTGAAAACACTAAAAGTGACATGTTGCTGTTTTCTGAGCAACTAGTGATGAAAACCAGAAGAAACTGCCTTGCTACTATAGACTTCAGCAAAGTACATGTTTCTGGCTTGGAAACTTGTTTCTGACTGCTTCTGGACAAAAGTAACAGCCTAAGTGACAACATGCTGTCAAAATGCTTTTCGGGCCCTGAAAACACTAAAAGTGACATGTTGCTGTTTTCTGAGCAACTAGTGATGAAAACCACAAGAAACTGCCTTGCTACTATAGACTTCAGCAAAGTACATGTTTCTGGCTTGGAAACTTGTTTCTGAGTGCTTCTGGACAAAAGTAACAGCCTAAGTGACAACATGCTGTCAAAATGCTTTTCTGGCCCTGAAAACACTAAAAGTGACATGTTGCTGTTTTCTGAGCAACTAGTGATGAAAACCACAAGAAACTGCCTTGCTACTATAGACTTCAGCAAAGTACATGTTTCTGGCTTGGAAACTTGTTTCTGAGTGCTTCTGGACAAAAGTAACAGCCTAAGTGACAACATGCTGTCAAAATGCTTTTCGGGCCCTGAAAACACTAAAAGTGACATGTTGCTGTTTTCTGACCAACTAGTGATGAAAACCAGAAGAAACTGCCTTGCTACTATAGACTTCACCAAAGTACACGTTTCTGGCTTGGAAACTCGTTTCTGAGTGCTTCTGGACAAAAGTAACAGCCTAAGTGACAACATGCTGTCAAAATGCTTTTCGGGCCCTGAAAACACTAAAAGTGACATGTTGCTGTTTTCTGACCAACTAGTGATGAAAACCAGAAGAAACTGCCTTGCTACTATAGACTTCACCAAAGTACACGTTTCTGGCTTGGAAACTCGTTTCTGAGTGCTTCTGGACAAAAGTAACAGCCTAAGTGACAACATGCTGTCAAAATGCTTTTCGGGCCCTGAAAATACTAAAAGTGACATGTTGCTGTTTTCTGACCAACTAGTGATGAAAACCAGAAGAAACTGCCTTGCTACTATAGACTTCACCAAAGTACACGTTTCTGGCTTGGAAACTCGTTTCTGAGTGCTTCTGGACAAAAGTAACAGCCTAAGTGACAACATGCTGTCAAAATGCTTTTCGGGCCCTGAAAACACTAAAAGTGACATGTTGCTGTTTTCTGACCAACTAGTGATGAAAACCAGAAGAAACTGCCTTGCTACTATAGACTTCACCAAAGTACACGTTTCTGGCTTGGAAACTCGTTTCTGAGTGCTTCTGGACAAAAGTGACAACATGCTGTCAAAATGCTTTTCGGGCCCTGAAAACACTAAAAGTGACATGTTGCTGTTTTCTGACCAACTAGTGATGAAAGCCAGAAGAAACTGCCTTGCTACTATAGACTTCACCAAAGTACACGTTTCTGGCTTGGAAACTCGTTTCTGAGTGCTTCTGGACAAAAGTAACAGCCTAAGTGACAACATGCTGTCAAAATGCTTTTCGGGCCCTGAAAACACTAAAAGTGACATGTTGCTGTTTTCTGACCAACTAGTGATGAAAACCAGAAGAAACTGCCTTGCTACTATAGACTTCACCAAAGTACACGTTTCTGGCTTGGAAACTCGTTTCTGAGTGCTTCTGGACAAAAGTAACAGCCTAAGTGACAACATGCTGTCAAAATGCTTTTCGGGCCCTGAAAATACTAAAAGTGACATGTTGCTGTTTTCTGACCAACTAGTGATGAAAACCAGAAGAAACTGCCTTGCTACTATAGACTTCACCAAAGTACACGTTTCTGGCTTGGAAACTCGTTTCTGAGTGCTTCTGGACAAAAGTGACAACATGCTGTCAAAATGCTTTTCGGGCCCTGAAAACACTAAAAGTGACATGTTGCTGTTTTCTGACCAACTAGTGATGAAAACCAGAAGAAACTGCCTTGCTACTATAGACTTCACCAAAGTACACGTTTCTGGCTTGGAAACTCGTTTCTGAGTGCTTCTGGACAAAAGTAACAGCCTAAGTGACAACATGCTGTCAAAATGCTTTTCGGGCCCTGAAAATACTAAAAGTGACATGTTGCTGTTTTCTGACCAACTAGTGATGAAAACCACAAGAAACTGCCTTGCTACTATAGACTTCACCAAAGTACACGTTTCTGGCTTGGAAACTCGTTTCTGAGTGCTTCTGGACAAAAGTAACAGCCTAAGTGACAACATGCTGTCAAAATGCTTTTCGGGCCCTGAAAACACTAAAAGTGACATGTTGCTGTTTTCTGACCAACTAGTGATGAAAACCAGAAGAAACTGCCTTGCTACTATAGACTTCACCAAAGTACACGTTTCTGGCTTGGAAACTCGTTTCTGAGTGCTTCTGGACAAAAGTAACAGCCTAAGTGACAAAATGCTGTCAAAATGATTTTCGGGCCCTGAAAACACTAAAAGTGACATGTTGCTGTTTTCTGACCAACTAGTGATGAAAACCAGAAGAAACTGCCTTGCTACTATAGACTTCACCAAAGTACACGTTTCTGGCTTGGAAACTCGTTTCTGAGTGCTTCTGGACAAAAGTAACAGCCTAAGTGACAAAATGCTGTCAAAATGATTTTCGGGCCCTGAAAACACTAAAAGTGACATGTTGCTGTTTTCTGACCAACTAGTGATGAAAACCAGAAGAAAATGCCTTGCTACTATAGACTTCAGCAAAGTACACGTTTCTGGCTTGGAAACTCATTTGTGGGTGCTTCTGGACAAAAGTAACAGTCTAAGTGACAACATGCTGTCAAAATGCTTTTCGGGCCCTGAAAACACTAAAAGTGACATGTTGCTGTTTTCTGAGCAACTAGTGATGAAAACCACAAGAAACTGCCTTGCTACTATAGACTTCAGCAAAGTACATGTTTCTGGCTTGGAAACTCGTTTCTGAGTGCTTCTGGTGAAAAGTAACAGCCTAAGTGACAACATGCTGTCAAAATGCTTTTCGGGCCCTGAAAACACTAAAAGTGACATGTTGCTGTTTTCTGACCAACTAGTGATGAAAACCAGAAGAAACTGCCTTGCTACTATAGACTTCACCAAAGTACACGTTTCTGGCTTGGAAACTCATTTCTGGGTGCTTCTGGACAAAAGTAACAGCCTAAGTGACAACATGCTGTCAAAATGCTTTTCGGGCCCTGAAAACACTAAAAGTGACATGTTGCTGTTTTCTGACCAACTAGTGATGAAAACCAGAAGAAACTGCCTTGCTACTATAGACTTCAGCAAAGTACACGTTTCTGGCTTGGAAACTCATTTCTGGGTGCTTATGGACAAAAGTAACAGTCTAAGTGACAACATGCTGTCAAAATGCTTTTCGGGCCCTGAAAACACTAAAAGTGACATGTTGCTGTTTTCTGAGCAACTAGTGATGAAAACCAGAAGAAACTGCCTTGCTACTATAGACTTCAGCAAAGTACATGTTTCTGGCTTGGAAACTTGTTTCTGAGTGCTTCTGGACAAAAGTAACAGCCTAAGTGACAACATGCTGTCAAAATGCTTTTCGGGCCCTGAAAACACTAAAAGTGACATGTTGCTGTTTTCTGAGCAACTAGTGATGAAAACCACAAGAAACTGCCTTGCTACTATAGACTTCAGCAAAGTACATGTTTCTGGCTTGGAAACTTGTTTCTGAGTGCTTCTGGACAAAAGTAACAGCCTAAGTGACAACATGCTGTCAAAATGCTTTTCGGGCCCTGAAAACACTAAAAGTGACATGTTGCTGTTTTCTGACCAACTAGTGATGAAAACCACAAGAAACTGCCTTGCTACTATAGACTTCAGCAAAGTACATGTTTCTGGCTTGGAAACTTGTTTCTGAGTGCTTCTGGACAAAAGTAACAGCCTAAGTGACAACATGCTGTCAAAATGCTTTTCGGGCCCTGAAAACACTAAAAGTGACATGTTGCTGTTTTCTGAGCAACTAGTGATGAAAACCAGAAGAAACTGCCTTGATACTATAGACTTCAGCAAAGTACATGTTTCTGGCTTGGAAACTTGTTTCTGAGTGCTTCTGGACAAAAGTAACAGCCTAAGTGACAACATGCTGTCAAAATGCTTTTCTGGCCCTGAAAACACTAAAAGTGACATGTTGCTGTTTTCTGACCAACTAGTGATGAAAACCACAAGAAACTGCCTTGCTACTATAGACTTCAGCAAAGTACATGTTTCTGGCTTGGAAACTTGTTTCTGAGTGCTTCTGGACAAAAGTAACAGCCTAAGTGACAACATGCTGTCAAAATGCTTTTCGGGCCCTGAAAACACTAAAAGTGACATGTTGCTGTTTTCTGACCAACTAGTGATGAAAACCACAAGAAACTGCCTTGCTACTATAGACTTCAGCAAAGTACATGTTTCTGGCTTGGAAACTTGTTTCTGAGTGCTTCTGGACAAAAGTAACAGCCTAAGTGACAACATGCTGTCAAAATGCTTTTCGGGCCCTGAAAACACTAAAAGTGACATGTTGCTGTTTTCTGAGCAACTAGTGATGAAAACCACAAGAAACTGCCTTGTTACTATAGACTTCAGCAAAGTACATGTTTCTGGCTTGGAAACTTGTTTCTGAGTGCTTCTGGACAAAAGTAACAGCCTAAGTGACAACATGCTGTCAAAATGCTTTTCTGGCCCTGAAAACACTAAAAGTGACATGTTGCTGTTTTCTGACCAACTAGTGATGAAAACCACAAGAAACTGCCTTGCTACTATAGACTTCAGCAAAGTACATGTTTCTGGCTTGGAAACTCGTTTCTGAGTGCTTCTGGACAAAAGTGACAACATGCTGTCAAAATGCTTTTCGGGCCCTGAAAACACTAAAAGTGACATGTTGCTGTTTTCTGACCAACTAGTGATGAAAACCAGAAGAAACTGCCTTGCTACTATAGACTTCACCAAAGTACACGTTTCTGGCTTGGAAACTCGTTTCTGAGTGCTTCTGGACAAAAGTAACAGCCTAAGTGACAACATGCTGTCAAAATGCTTTTCGGGCCCTGAAAACACTAAAAGTGACATGTTGCTGTTTTCTGACCAACTAGTGATGAAAACCAGAAGAAACTGCCTTGCTACTATAGACTTCACCAAAGTACACGTTTCTGGCTTGGAAACTCGTTTCTGAGTGCTTCTGGACAAAAGTAACAGCCTAAGTGACAACATGCTGTCAAAATGCTTTTCGGGCCCTGAAAATACTAAAAGTGACATGTTGCTGTTTTCTGACCAACTAGTGATGAAAACCAGAAGAAACTGCCTTGCTACTATAGACTTCACCAAAGTACACGTTTCTGGCTTGGAAACTCGTTTCTGAGTGCTTCTGGACAAAAGTAACAGCCTAAGTGACAACATGCTGTCAAAATGCTTTTCGGGCCCTGAAAACACTAAAAGTGACATGTTGCTGTTTTCTGACCAACTAGTGATGAAAACCAGAAGAAACTGCCTTGCTACTATAGACTTCACCAAAGTACACGTTTCTGGCTTGGAAACTCGTTTCTGAGTGCTTCTGGACAAAAGTAACAGCCTAAGTGACAAAATGCTGTCAAAATGATTTTCGGGCCCTGAAAACACTAAAAGTGACATGTTGCTGTTTTCTGACCAACTAGTGATGAAAACCAGAAGAAACTGCCTTGCTACTATAGACTTCAGCAAAGTACACGTTTCTGGCTTGGAAACTCATTTCTGGGTGCTTCTGGACAAAAGTAACAGTCTAAGTGACAACATGCTGTCAAAATGCTTTTCGAGCCCTGAAAACACTAAAAGTGACATGTTGCTGTTTTCTGAGCAACTAGTGATGAAAACCACAAGAAACTGCCTTGCTACTATAGACTTCAGCAAAGTACATGTTTCTGGCTTGGAAACTCGTTTCTGAGTGCTTCTGGTGAAAAGTAACAGCCTAAGTGACAACATGCTGTCAAAATGCTTTTCGGGCCCTGAAAACACTAAAAGTGACATGTTGCTGTTTTCTGACCAACTAGTGATGAAAACCAGAAGAAACTGCCTTGCTACTATAGACTTCACCAAAGTACACGTTTCTGGCTTGGAAACTCGTTTCTGAGTGCTTCTGGACAAAAGTAACAGCCTAAGTGACAACATGCTGTCAAAATGCTTTTCGGGCCCTGAAAACACTAAAAGTGACATGTTGCTGTTTTCTGACCAACTAGTGATGAAAACCAGAAGAAACTGCCTTGCTACTATAGACTTCACCAAAGTACACGTTTCTGGCTTGGAAACTCGTTTCTGAGTGCTTCTGGACAAAAGTAACAGCCTAAGTGACAACATGCTGTCAAAATGCTTTTCGGGCCCTGAAAATACTAAAAGTGACATGTTGCTGTTTTCTGACCAACTAGTGATGAAAACCAGAAGAAACTGCCTTGCTACTATAGACTTCACCAAAGTACACGTTTCTGGCTTGGAAACTCGTTTCTGAGTGCTTCTGGACAAAAGTAACAGCCTAAGTGACAACATGCTGTCAAAATGCTTTTCGGGCCCTGAAAACACTAAAAGTGACATGTTGCTGTTTTCTGACCAACTAGTGATGAAAACCAGAAGAAACTGCCTTGCTACTATAGACTTCACCAAAGTACACGTTTCTGGCTTGGAAACTCGTTTCTGAGTGCTTCTGGACAAAAGTAACAGCCTAAGTGACAAAATGCTGTCAAAATGATTTTCGGGCCCTGAAAACACTAAAAGTGACATGTTGCTGTTTTCTGACCAACTAGTGATGAAAACCAGAAGAAACTGCCTTGCTACTATAGACTTCAGCAAAGTACACGTTTCTGGCTTGGAAACTCATTTCTGGGTGCTTCTGGACAAAAGTAACAGCCTAAGTGACAACATGCTGTCAAAATGCTTTTCGGGCCCTGAAAACACTAAAAGTGACATGTTGCTGTTTTCTGAGCAACTAGTGATGAAAACCACAAGAAACTGCCTTGCTACTATAGACTTCAGCAAAGTACATGTTTCTGGCTTGGAAACTCGTTTCTGAGTGCTTCTGGTGAAAAGTAACAGCCTAAGTGACAACATGCTGTCAAAATGCTTTTCGGGCCCTGAAAACACTAAAAGTGACATGTTGCTGTTTTCTGACCAACTAGTGATGAAAACCAGAAGAAACTGCCTTGCTACTATAGACTTCACCAAAGTACACGTTTCTGGCTTGGAAACTCGTTTCTGAGTGCTTCTGGACAAAAGTAACAGCCTAAGTGACAACATGCTGTCAAAATGCTTTTCGGGCCCTGAAAACACTAAAAGTGACATGTTGCTGTTTTCTGACCAACTAGTGATGAAAACCAGAAGAAACTGCCTTGCTACTATAGACTTCACCAAAGTACACGTTTCTGGCTTGGAAACTCGTTTCTGAGTGCTTCTGGACAAAAGTAACAGCCTAAGTGACAACATGCTGTCAAAATGCTTTTCGGGCCCTGAAAATACTAAAAGTGACATGTTGCTGTTTTCTGACCAACTAGTGATGAAAACCAGAAGAAACTGCCTTGCTACTATAGACTTCACCAAAGTACACGTTTCTGGCTTGGAAACTCGTTTCTGAGTGCTTCTGGACAAAAGTAACAGCCTAAGTGACAACATGCTGTCAAAATGCTTTTCGGGCCCTGAAAACACTAAAAGTGACATGTTGCTGTTTTCTGACCAACTAGTGATGAAAACCAGAAGAAACTGCCTTGCTACTATAGACTTCACCAAAGTACATGTTTCTGGCTTGGAAACTCGTTTCTGAGTGCTTCTGGACAAAAGTGACAACATGCTGTCAAAATGCTTTTCGGGCCCTGAAAACACTAAAAGTGACATGTTGCTGTTTTCTGACCAACTAGTGATGAAAACCAGAAGAAACTGCCTTGCTACTATAGACTTCACCAAAGTACACGTTTCTGGCTTGGAAACTCGTTTCTGAGTGCTTCTGGACAAAAGTAACAGCCTAAGTGACAACATGCTGTCAAAATGCTTTTCGGGCCCTGAAAACACTAAAAGTGACATGTTGCTGTTTTCTGACCAACTAGTGATGAAAACCAGAAGAAACTGCCTTGCTACTATAGACTTCACCAAAGTACACGTTTCTGGCTTGGAAACTCGTTTCTGAGTGCTTCTGGACAAAAGTAACAGCCTAAGTGACAACATGCTGTCAAAATGCTTTTCGGGCCCTGAAAATACTAAAAGTGACATGTTGCTGTTTTCTGACCAACTAGTGATGAAAACCAGAAGAAACTGCCTTGCTACTATAGACTTCACCAAAGTACACGTTTCTGGCTTGGAAACTCGTTTCTGAGTGCTTCTGGACAAAAGTGACAACATGCTGTCAAAATGCTTTTCGGGCCCTGAAAACACTAAAAGTGACATGTTGCTGTTTTCTGACCAACTAGTGATGAAAACCAGAAGAAACTGCCTTGCTACTATAGACTTCACCAAAGTACACGTTTCTGGCTTGGAAACTCGTTTCTGAGTGCTTCTGGACAAAAGTAACAGCCTAAGTGACAACATGCTGTCAAAATGCTTTTCGGGCCCTGAAAACACTAAAAGTGAAATGTTGCTGTTTTCTGACCAACTAGTGATGAAAACCAGAAGAAACTGCCTTGCTACTATAGACTTCACCAAAGTACACGTTTCTGGCTTGGAAACTCGTTTCTGAGTGCTTCTGGACAAAAGTAACAGCCTAAGTGACAACATGCTGTCAAAATGCTTTTCGGGCCCTGAAAACACTAAAAGTGACATGTTGCTGTTTTCTGACCAACTAGTGATGAAAACCAGAAGAAACTGCCTTGCTACTATAGACTTCACCAAAGTACATGTTTCTGGCTTGGAAACTCGTTTCTGAGTGCTTCTGGTGAAAAGTAACAGCCTAAGTGACAACATGCTGTCAAAATGCTTTTCGGGCCCTGAAAACACTAAAAGTGACATGTTGCTGTTTTCTGACCAACTAGTGATGAAAACCAGAAGAAACTGCCTTGCTACTATAGACTTCACCAAAGTACACGTTTCTGGCTTGGAAACTCATTTCTGGGTGCTTCTGGACAAAAGTAACAGCCTAAGTGACAACATGCTGTCAAAATGCTTTTCGGGCCCTGAAAACACTAAAAGTGACATGTTGCTGTTTTCTGACCAACTAGTGATGAAAACCAGAAGAAACTGCCTTGCTACTATAGACTTCAGCAAAGTACACGTTTCTGGCTTGGAAACTCATTTCTGGGTGCTTATGGACAAAAGTAACAGTCTAAGTGACAACATGCTGTCAAAATGCTTTTCGGGCCCTGAAAACACTAAAAGTGACATGTTGCTGTTTTCTGAGCAACTAGTGATGAAAACCAGAAGAAACTGCCTTGCTACTATAGACTTCAGCAAAGTACATGTTTCTGGCTTGGAAACTTGTTTCTGACTGCTTCTGGACAAAAGTAACAGCCTAAGTGACAACATGCTGTCAAAATGCTTTTCGGGCCCTGAAAACACTAAAAGTGACATGTTGCTGTTTTCTGAGCAACTAGTGATGAAAACCACAAGAAACTGCCTTGCTACTATAGACTTCAGCAAAGTACATGTTTCTGGCTTGGAAACTTGTTTCTGAGTGCTTCTGGACAAAAGTAACAGCCTAAGTGACAACATGCTGTCAAAATGCTTTTCTGGCCCTGAAAACACTAAAAGTGACATGTTGCTGTTTTCTGAGCAACTAGTGATGAAAACCACAAGAAACTGCCTTGCTACTATAGACTTCAGCAAAGTACATGTTTCTGGCTTGGAAACTTGTTTCTGAGTGCTTCTGGACAAAAGTAACAGCCTAAGTGACAACATGCTGTCAAAATGCTTTTCGGGCCCTGAAAACACTAAAAGTGACATGTTGCTGTTTTCTGACCAACTAGTGATGAAAACCAGAAGAAACTGCCTTGCTACTATAGACTTCACCAAAGTACACGTTTCTGGCTTGGAAACTCGTTTCTGAGTGCTTCTGGACAAAAGTAACAGCCTAAGTGACAACATGCTGTCAAAATGCTTTTCGGGCCCTGAAAACACTAAAAGTGACATGTTGCTGTTTTCTGACCAACTAGTGATGAAAACCAGAAGAAACTGCCTTGCTACTATAGACTTCACCAAAGTACACGTTTCTGGCTTGGAAACTCGTTTCTGAGTGCTTCTGGACAAAAGTAACAGCCTAAGTGACAACATGCTGTCAAAATGCTTTTCGGGCCCTGAAAATACTAAAAGTGACATGTTGCTGTTTTCTGACCAACTAGTGATGAAAACCAGAAGAAACTGCCTTGCTACTATAGACTTCACCAAAGTACACGTTTCTGGCTTGGAAACTCGTTTCTGAGTGCTTCTGGACAAAAGTAACAGCCTAAGTGACAACATGCTGTCAAAATGCTTTTCGGGCCCTGAAAACACTAAAAGTGACATGTTGCTGTTTTCTGACCAACTAGTGATGAAAACCAGAAGAAACTGCCTTGCTACTATAGACTTCACCAAAGTACACGTTTCTGGCTTGGAAACTCGTTTCTGAGTGCTTCTGGACAAAAGTGACAACATGCTGTCAAAATGCTTTTCGGGCCCTGAAAACACTAAAAGTGACATGTTGCTGTTTTCTGACCAACTAGTGATGAAAGCCAGAAGAAACTGCCTTGCTACTATAGACTTCACCAAAGTACACGTTTCTGGCTTGGAAACTCGTTTCTGAGTGCTTCTGGACAAAAGTAACAGCCTAAGTGACAACATGCTGTCAAAATGCTTTTCGGGCCCTGAAAACACTAAAAGTGACATGTTGCTGTTTTCTGACCAACTAGTGATGAAAACCAGAAGAAACTGCCTTGCTACTATAGACTTCACCAAAGTACACGTTTCTGGCTTGGAAACTCGTTTCTGAGTGCTTCTGGACAAAAGTAACAGCCTAAGTGACAACATGCTGTCAAAATGCTTTTCGGGCCCTGAAAATACTAAAAGTGACATGTTGCTGTTTTCTGACCAACTAGTGATGAAAACCAGAAGAAACTGCCTTGCTACTATAGACTTCACCAAAGTACACGTTTCTGGCTTGGAAACTCGTTTCTGAGTGCTTCTGGACAAAAGTGACAACATGCTGTCAAAATGCTTTTCGGGCCCTGAAAACACTAAAAGTGACATGTTGCTGTTTTCTGACCAACTAGTGATGAAAACCAGAAGAAACTGCCTTGCTACTATAGACTTCACCAAAGTACACGTTTCTGGCTTGGAAACTCGTTTCTGAGTGCTTCTGGACAAAAGTAACAGCCTAAGTGACAACATGCTGTCAAAATGCTTTTCGGGCCCTGAAAATACTAAAAGTGACATGTTGCTGTTTTCTGACCAACTAGTGATGAAAACCACAAGAAACTGCCTTGCTACTATAGACTTCACCAAAGTACACGTTTCTGGCTTGGAAACTCGTTTCTGAGTGCTTCTGGACAAAAGTAACAGCCTAAGTGACAACATGCTGTCAAAATGCTTTTCGGGCCCTGAAAACACTAAAAGTGACATGTTGCTGTTTTCTGACCAACTAGTGATGAAAACCAGAAGAAACTGCCTTGCTACTATAGACTTCACCAAAGTACACGTTTCTGGCTTGGAAACTCGTTTCTGAGTGCTTCTGGACAAAAGTAACAGCCTAAGTGACAAAATGCTGTCAAAATGATTTTCGGGCCCTGAAAACACTAAAAGTGACATGTTGCTGTTTTCTGACCAACTAGTGATGAAAACCAGAAGAAAATGCCTTGCTACTATAGACTTCAGCAAAGTACACGTTTCTGGCTTGGAAACTCATTTGTGGGTGCTTCTGGACAAAAGTAACAGTCTAAGTGACAACATGCTGTCAAAATGCTTTTCGGGCCCTGAAAACACTAAAAGTGACATGTTGCTGTTTTCTGAGCAACTAGTGATGAAAACCACAAGAAACTGCCTTGCTACTATAGACTTCAGCAAAGTACATGTTTCTGGCTTGGAAACTCGTTTCTGAGTGCTTCTGGTGAAAAGTAACAGCCTAAGTGACAACATGCTGTCAAAATGCTTTTCGGGCCCTGAAAACACTAAAAGTGACATGTTGCTGTTTTCTGACCAACTAGTGATGAAAACCAGAAGAAACTGCCTTGCTACTATAGACTTCACCAAAGTACACGTTTCTGGCTTGGAAACTCATTTCTGGGTGCTTCTGGACAAAAGTAACAGCCTAAGTGACAACATGCTGTCAAAATGCTTTTCGGGCCCTGAAAACACTAAAAGTGACATGTTGCTGTTTTCTGACCAACTAGTGATGAAAACCAGAAGAAACTGCCTTGCTACTATAGACTTCAGCAAAGTACACGTTTCTGGCTTGGAAACTCATTTCTGGGTGCTTATGGACAAAAGTAACAGTCTAAGTGACAACATGCTGTCAAAATGCTTTTCGGGCCCTGAAAACACTAAAAGTGACATGTTGCTGTTTTCTGAGCAACTAGTGATGAAAACCAGAAGAAACTGCCTTGCTACTATAGACTTCAGCAAAGTACATGTTTCTGGCTTGGAAACTTGTTTCTGACTGCTTCTGGACAAAAGTAACAGCCTAAGTGACAACATGCTGTCAAAATGCTTTTCGGGCCCTGAAAACACTAAAAGTGACATGTTGCTGTTTTCTGAGCAACTAGTGATGAAAACCACAAGAAACTGCCTTGCTACTATAGACTTCAGCAAAGTACATGTTTCTGGCTTGGAAACTTGTTTCTGAGTGCTTCTGGACAAAAGTAACAGCCTAAGTGACAACATGCTGTCAAAATGCTTTTCTGGCCCTGAAAACACTAAAAGTGACATGTTGCTGTTTTCTGAGCAACTAGTGATGAAAACCACAAGAAACTGCCTTGCTACTATAGACTTCAGCAAAGTACATGTTTCTGGCTTGGAAACTTGTTTCTGAGTGCTTCTGGACAAAAGTAACAGCCTAAGTGACAACATGCTGTCAAAATGCTTTTCGGGCCCTGAAAACACTAAAAGTGACATGTTGCTGTTTTCTGACCAACTAGTGATGAAAACCAGAAGAAACTGCCTTGCTACTATAGACTTCAGCAAAGTACATGTTTCTGGCTTGGAAACTTGTTTCTGAGTGCTTCTGGACAAAAGTAACAGCCTAAGTGACAACATGCTGTCAAAATGCTTTTCGGGCCCTGAAAATACTAAAAGTGACATGTTGCTGTTTTCTGACCAACTAGTGATGAAAACCAGAAGAAACTGCCTTGCTACTATAGACTTCACCAAAGTACACGTTTCTGGCTTGGAAACTCGTTTCTGAGTGCTTCTGGACAAAAGTGACAACATGCTGTCAAAATGCTTTTCGGGCCCTGAAAACACTAAAAGTGACATGTTGCTGTTTTCTGACCAACTAGTGATGAAAACCAGAAGAAACTGCCTTGCTACTATAGACTTCACCAAAGTACACGTTTCTGGCTTGGAAACTCGTTTCTGAGTGCTTCTGGACAAAAGTAACAGCCTAAGTGACAACATGCTGTCAAAATGCTTTTCGGGCCCTGAAAATACTAAAAGTGACATGTTGCTGTTTTCTGACCAACTAGTGATGAAAACCACAAGAAACTGCCTTGCTACTATAGACTTCACCAAAGTACACGTTTCTGGCTTGGAAACTCGTTTCTGAGTGCTTCTGGACAAAAGTAACAGCCTAAGTGACAACATGCTGTCAAAATGCTTTTCGGGCCCTGAAAACACTAAAAGTGACATGTTGCTGTTTTCTGACCAACTAGTGATGAAAACCAGAAGAAACTGCCTTGCTACTATAGACTTCACCAAAGTACACGTTTCTGGCTTGGAAACTCGTTTCTGAGTGCTTCTGGACAAAAGTAACAGCCTAAGTGACAAAATGCTGTCAAAATGATTTTCGGGCCCTGAAAACACTAAAAGTGACATGTTGCTGTTTTCTGACCAACTAGTGATGAAAACCAGAAGAAAATGCCTTGCTACTATAGACTTCAGCAAAGTACACGTTTCTGGCTTGGAAACTCATTTGTGGGTGCTTCTGGACAAAAGTAACAGTCTAAGTGACAACATGCTGTCAAAATGCTTTTCGGGCCCTGAAAACACTAAAAGTGACATGTTGCTGTTTTCTGAGCAACTAGTGATGAAAACCACAAGAAACTGCCTTGCTACTATAGACTTCAGCAAAGTACATGTTTCTGGCTTGGAAACTCGTTTCTGAGTGCTTCTGGTGAAAAGTAACAGCCTAAGTGACAACATGCTGTCAAAATGCTTTTCGGGCCCTGAAAACACTAAAAGTGACATGTTGCTGTTTTCTGACCAACTAGTGATGAAAACCAGAAGAAACTGCCTTGCTACTATAGACTTCACCAAAGTACACGTTTCTGGCTTGGAAACTCATTTCTGGGTGCTTCTGGACAAAAGTAACAGCCTAAGTGACAACATGCTGTCAAAATGCTTTTCGGGCCCTGAAAACACTAAAAGTGACATGTTGCTGTTTTCTGACCAACTAGTGATGAAAACCAGAAGAAACTGCCTTGCTACTATAGACTTCAGCAAAGTACACGTTTCTGGCTTGGAAACTCATTTCTGGGTGCTTATGGACAAAAGTAACAGTCTAAGTGACAACATGCTGTCAAAATGCTTTTCGGGCCCTGAAAACACTAAAAGTGACATGTTGCTGTTTTCTGAGCAACTAGTGATGAAAACCAGAAGAAACTGCCTTGCTACTATAGACTTCAGCAAAGTACATGTTTCTGGCTTGGAAACTTGTTTCTGACTGCTTCTGGACAAAAGTAACAGCCTAAGTGACAACATGCTGTCAAAATGCTTTTCGGGCCCTGAAAACACTAAAAGTGACATGTTGCTGTTTTCTGAGCAACTAGTGATGAAAACCACAAGAAACTGCCTTGCTACTATAGACTTCAGCAAAGTACATGTTTCTGGCTTGGAAACTTGTTTCTGAGTGCTTCTGGACAAAAGTAACAGCCTAAGTGACAACATGCTGTCAAAATGCTTTTCTGGCCCTGAAAACACTAAAAGTGACATGTTGCTGTTTTCTGAGCAACTAGTGATGAAAACCACAAGAAACTGCCTTGCTACTATAGACTTCAGCAAAGTACATGTTTCTGGCTTGGAAACTTGTTTCTGAGTGCTTCTGGACAAAAGTAACAGCCTAAGTGACAACATGCTGTCAAAATGCTTTTCGGGCCCTGAAAACACTAAAAGTGACATGTTGCTGTTTTCTGACCAACTAGTGATGAAAACCAGAAGAAACTGCCTTGCTACTATAGACTTCAGCAAAGTACATGTTTCTGGCTTGGAAACTTGTTTCTGAGTGCTTCTGGACAAAAGTAACAGCCTAAGTGACAACATGCTGTCAAAATGCTTTTCGGGCCCTGAAAATACTAAAAGTGACATGTTGCTGTTTTCTGACCAACTAGTGATGAAAACCAGAAGAAACTGCCTTGCTACTATAGACTTCACCAAAGTACACGTTTCTGGCTTGGAAACTCGTTTCTGAGTGCTTCTGGACAAAAGTAACAGCCTAAGTGACAACATGCTGTCAAAATGCTTTTCGGGCCCTGAAAATACTAAAAGTGACATGTTGCTGTTTTCTGACCAACTAGTGATGAAAACCAGAAGAAACTGCCTTGCTACTATAGACTTCACCAAAGTACACGTTTCTGGCTTGGAAACTCGTTTCTGAGTGCTTCTGGACAAAAGTGACAGCCTAAGTGACAACATGCTGTCAAAATGCTTTTCGGGCCCTGAAAACACTAAAAGTGACATGTTGCTGTTTTCTGACCAACTAGTGATGAAAACCAGAAGAAACTGCCTTGCTACTATAGACTTCACCAAAGTACACGTTTCTGGCTTGGAAACTCGTTTCTGAGTGCTTCTGGACAAAAGTAACAGCCTAAGTGACAAAATGCTGTCAAAATGATTTTCGGGCCCTGAAAACACTAAAAGTGACATGTTGCTGTTTTCTGACCAACTAGTGATGAAAACCAGAAGAAACTGCCTTGCTACTATAGACTTCAGCAAAGTACACGTTTCTGGCTTGGAAACTCATTTCTGGGTGCTTCTGGACAAAAGTAACAGTCTAAGTGACAACATGCTGTCAAAATGCTTTTCGGGCCCTGAAAACACTAAAAGTGACATGTTGCTGTTTTCTGAGCAACTAGTGATGAAAACCACAAGAAACTGCCTTGCTACTATAGACTTCAGCAAAGTACATGTTTCTGGCTTGGAAACTCGTTTCTGAGTGCTTCTGGTGAAAAGTAACAGCCTAAGTGACAACATGCTGTCAAAATGCTTTTCGGGCCCTGAAAACACTAAAAGTGACATGTTGCTGTTTTCTGACCAACTAGTGATGAAAACCAGAAGAAACTGCCTTGCTACTATAGACTTCACCAAAGTACACGTTTCTGGCTTGGAAACTCATTTCTGGGTGCTTCTGGACAAAAGTAACAGCCTAAGTGACAACATGCTGTCAAAATGCTTTTCGGGCCCTGAAAACACTAAAAGTGACATGTTGCTGTTTTCTGACCAACTAGTGATGAAAACCACAAGAAACTGCCTTGCTACTATAGACTTCAGCAAAGTACATGTTTCTGGCTTGGAAACTTGTTTCTGACTGCTTCTGGACAAAAGTAACAGCCTAAGTGACAACATGCTGTCAAAATGCTTTTCGGGCCCTGAAAACACTAAAAGTGACATGTTGCTGTTTTCTGAGCAACTAGTGATGAAAACCACAAGAAACTGCCTTGCTACTATAGACTTCAGCAAAGTACATGTTTCTGGCTTGGAAACTTGTTTCTGAGTGCTTCTGGACAAAAGTAACAGCCTAAGTGACAACATGCTGTCAAAATGCTTTTCTGGCCCTGAAAACACTAAAAGTGACATGTTGCTGTTTTCTGAGCAACTAGTGATGAAAACCACAAGAAACTGCCTTGCTACTATAGACTTCAGCAAAGTACATGTTTCTGGCTTGGAAACTTGTTTCTGAGTGCTTCTGGACAAAAGTAACAGCCTAAGTGACAACATGCTGTCAAAATGCTTTTCGGGCCCTGAAAACACTAAAAGTGACATGTTGCTGTTTTCTGAGCAACTAGTGATGAAAACCAGAAGAAACTGCCTTGCTACTATAGACTTCAGCAAAGTACATGTTTCTGGCTTGGAAACTTGTTTCTGAGTGCTTCTGGACAAAAGTAACAGCCTAAGTGACAACATGCTGTCAAAATGCTTTTCGGGCCCTGAAAACACTAAAAGTGACATGTTGCTGTTTTCTGAGCAACTAGTGATGAAAACCAGAAGAAACTGCCTTGATACTATAGACTTCAGCAAAGTACATGTTTCTGGCTTGGAAACTTGTTTCTGAGTGCTTCTGGACAAAAGTAACAGCCTAAGTGACAACATGCTGTCAAAATGCTTTTCGGGCCCTGAAAACACTAAAAGTGACATGTTGCTGTTTTCTGACCAACTAGTGATGAAAACCACAAGAAACTGCCTTGCTACTATAGACTTCAGCAAAGTACACGTTTCTGGCTTGGAAACTCATTTCTGGGTGCTTCTGGACAAAAGTAACAGCCTAAGTGACAACATGCTGTCAAAATGCTTTTCGGGCCCTGAAAACACTAAAAGTGACATGTTGCTGTTTTCTGACCAACTAGTGATGAAAACCAGAAGAAACTGCCTTGCTACTATAGACTTCAGCAAAGTACATGTTTCTGGCTTGGAAACTTGTTTCTGACTGCTTCTGGACAAAAGTAACAGCCTAAGTGACAACATGCTGTCAAAATGCTTTTCGGGCCCTGAAAACACTAAAAGTGACATGTTGCTGTTTTCTGAGCAACTAGTGATGAAAACCACAAGAAACTGCCTTGCTACTATAGACTTCACCAAAGTACACGTTTCTGGCTTGGAAACTCGTTTCTGAGTGCTTCTGGACAAAAGTAACAGCCTAAGTGACAACATGCTGTCAAAATGCTTTTCGGCCCCTGAAAATACTAAAAGTGACATGTTGCTGTTTTCTGACCAACTAGTGATGAAAACCAGAAGAAACTGCCTTGCTACTATAGACTTCACCAAAGTACACGTTTCTGGCTTGGAAACTCGTTTCTGAGTGCTTCTGGACAAAAGTGACAACATGCTGTCAAAATGCTTTTCGGGCCCTGAAAACACTAAAAGTGACATGTTGCTGTTTTCTGACCAACTAGTGATGAAAACCAGAAGAAACTGCCTTGATACTATAGACTTCAGCAAAGTACATGTTTCTGGCTTGGAAACTTGTTTCTGAGTGCTTCTGGACAAAAGTAACAGCCTAAGTGACAACATGCTGTCAAAATGCTTTTCGGGCCCTGAAAACACTAAAAGTGACATGTTGCTGTTTTCTGACCAACTAGTGATGAAAACCACAAGAAACTGCCTTGCTACTATAGACTTCAGCAAAGTACACGTTTCTGGCTTGGAAACTCGTTTCTGAGTGCTTCTGGACAAAAGTGACAACATGCTGTCAAAATGCTTTTCGGGCCCTGAAAACACTAAAAGTGACATGTTGCTGTTTTCTGACCAACTAGTGATGAAAACCAGAAGAAACTGCCTTGATACTATAGACTTCAGCAAAGTACATGTTTCTGGCTTGGAAACTTGTTTCTGAGTGCTTCTGGACAAAAGTAACAGCCTAAGTGACAACATGCTGTCAAAATGCTTTTCGGGCCCTGAAAACACTAAAAGTGACATGTTGCTGTTTTCTGACCAACTAGTGATGAAAACCACAAGAAACTGCCTTGCTACTATAGACTTCAGCAAAGTACATGTTTCTGGCTTGGAAACTCGTTTCTGAGTGCTTCTGGTGAAAAGTAACAGCCTAAGTGACAACATGCTGTCAAAATGCTTTTCGGGCCCTGAAAACACTAAAAGTGACATGTTGCTGTTTTCTGACCAACTAGTGATGAAAACCAGAAGAAACTGCCTTGCTACTATAGACTTCACCAAAGTACACGTTTCTGGCTTGGAAACTCATTTCTGGGTGCTTCTGGACAAAAGTAACAGCCTAAGTGACAACATGCTGTCAAAATGCTTTTCGGGCCCTGAAAACACTAAAAGTGACATGTTGCTGTTTTCTGACCAACTAGTGATGAAAACCAGAAGAAACTGCCTTGCTACTATAGACTTCAGCAAAGTACACGTTTCTGGCTTGGAAACTCATTTCTAGGTGCTTATGGACAAAAGTAACAGTCTAAGTGACAACATGCTGTCAAAATGCTTTTCGGGCCCTGAAAACACTAAAAGTGACATGTTGCTGTTTTCTGAGCAACTAGTGATGAAAACCAGAAGAAACTGCCTTGCTACTATAGACTTCAGCAAAGTACATGTTTCTGGCTTGGAAACTTGTTTCTGACTGCTTCTGGACAAAAGTAACAGCCTAAGTGACAACATGCTGTCAAAATGCTTTTCGGGCCCTGAAAACACTAAAAGTGACATGTTGCTGTTTTCTGAGCAACTAGTGATGAAAACCACAAGAAACTGCCTTGCTACTATAGACTTCAGCAAAGTACATGTTTCTGGCTTGGAAACTTGTTTCTGAGTGCTTCTGGACAAAAGTAACAGCCTAAGTGACAACATGCTGTCAAAATGCTTTTCTGGCCCTGAAAACACTAAAAGTGACATGTTGCTGTTTTCTGAGCAACTAGTGATGAAAACCACAAGAAACTGCCTTGCTACTATAGACTTCAGCAAAGTACATGTTTCTGGCTTGGAAACTTGTTTCTGAGTGCTTCTGGACAAAAGTAACAGCCTAAGTGACAACATGCTGTCAAAATGCTTTTCGGGCCCTGAAAACACTAAAAGTGACATGTTGCTGTTTTCTGAGCAACTAGTGATGAAAACCAGAAGAAACTGCCTTGCTACTATAGACTTCAGCAAAGTACATGTTTCTGGCTTGGAAACTTGTTTCTGAGTGCTTCTGGACAAAAGTAACAGCCTAAGTGACAACATGCTGTCAAAATGCTTTTCGGGCCCTGAAAACACTAAAAGTGACATGTTGCTGTTTTCTGAGCAACTAGTGATGAAAACCAGAAGAAACTGCCTTGATACTATAGACTTCAGCAAAGTACATGTTTCTGGCTTGGAAACTTGTTTCTGAGTGCTTCTGGACAAAAGTAACAGCCTAAGTGACAACATGCTGTCAAAATGCTTTTCGGGCCCTGAAAACACTAAAAGTGACATGTTGCTGTTTTCTGACCAACTAGTGATGAAAACCACAAGAAACTGCCTTGCTACTATAGACTTCAGCAAAGTACACGTTTCTGGCTTGGAAACTCATTTCTGGGTGCTTCTGGACAAAAGTAACAGCCTAAGTGACAACATGCTGTCAAAATGCTTTTCGGGCCCTGAAAACACTAAAAGTGACATGTTGCTGTTTTCTGACCAACTAGTGATGAAAACCAGAAGAAACTGCCTTGCTACTATAGACTTCAGCAAAGTACATGTTTCTGGCTTGGAAACTTGTTTCTGACTGCTTCTGGACAAAAGTAACAGCCTAAGTGACAACATGCTGTCAAAATGCTTTTCGGGCCCTGAAAACACTAAAAGTGACATGTTGCTGTTTTCTGAGCAACTAGTGATGAAAACCACAAGAAACTGCCTTGCTACTATAGACTTCACCAAAGTACACGTTTCTGGCTTGGAAACTCGTTTCTGAGTGCTTCTGGACAAAAGTAACAGCCTAAGTGACAACATGCTGTCAAAATGCTTTTCGGCCCCTGAAAATACTAAAAGTGACATGTTGCTGTTTTCTGACCAACTAGTGATGAAAACCAGAAGAAACTGCCTTGCTACTATAGACTTCACCAAAGTACACGTTTCTGGCTTGGAAACTCGTTTCTGAGTGCTTCTGGACAAAAGTGACAACATGCTGTCAAAATGCTTTTCGGGCCCTGAAAACACTAAAAGTGACATGTTGCTGTTTTCTGACCAACTAGTGATGAAAGCCAGAAGAAACTGCCTTGCTACTATAGACTTCACCAAAGTACACGTTTCTGGCTTGGAAACTCGTTTCTGAGTGCTTCTGGACAAAAGTAACAGCCTAAGTGACAACATGCTGTCAAAATGCTTTTCGGGCCCTGAAAACACTAAAAGTGACATGTTGCTGTTTTCTGACCAACTAGTGATGAAAACCAGAAGAAACTGCCTTGCTACTATAGACTTCACCAAAGTACACGTTTCTGGCTTGGAAACTCGTTTCTGAGTGCTTCTGGACAAAAGTAACAGCCTAAGTGACAAAATGCTGTCAAAATGATTTTCGGGCCCTGAAAACACTAAAAGTGACATGTTGCTGTTTTCTGACCAACTAGTGATGAAAACCAGAAGAAAATGCCTTGCTACTATAGACTTCAGCAAAGTACACGTTTCTGGCTTGGAAACTCATTTCTGGGTGCTTCTGGACAAAAGTAACAGTCTAAGTGACAACATGCTGTCAAAATGCTTTTCGGGCCCTGAAAACACTAAAAGTGACATGTTGCTGTTTTCTGAGCAACTAGTGATGAAAACCACAAGAAACTGCCTTGCTACTATAGACTTCAGCAAAGTACATGTTTCTGGCTTGGAAACTCGTTTCTGAGTGCTTCTGGTGAAAAGTAACAGCCTAAGTGACAACATGCTGTCAAAATGCTTTTCGGGCCCTGAAAACACTAAAAGTGACATGTTGCTGTTTTCTGACCAACTAGTGATGGAAACCAGAAGAAACTGCCTTGCTACTATAGACTTCACCAAAGTACACGTTTCTGGCTTGGAAACTCATTTCTGGGTGCTTCTGGACAAAAGTAACAGCCTAAGTGACAACATGCTGTCAAAATGCTTTTCGGGCCCTGAAAACACTAAAAGTGACATGTTGCTGTTTTCTGACCAACTAGTGATGAAAACCAGAAGAAACTGCCTTGCTACTATAGACTTCAGCAAAGTACACGTTTCTGGCTTGGAAACTCATTTCTGGGTGCTTATGGACAAAAGTAACAGTCTAAGTGACAACATGCTGTCAAAATGCTTTTCGGGCCCTGAAAACACTAAAAGTGACATGTTGCTGTTTTCTGAGCAACTAGTGATGAAAACCAGAAGAAACTGCCTTGCTACTATAGACTTCAGCAAAGTACATGTTTCTGGCTTGGAAACTTGTTTCTGACTGCTTCTGGACAAAAGTAACAGCCTAAGTGACAACATGCTGTCAAAATGCTTTTCGGGCCCTGAAAACACTAAAAGTGACATGTTGCTGTTTTCTGAGCAACTAGTGATGAAAACCATAAGAAACTGCCTTGCTACTATAGACTTCAGCAAAGTACATGTTTCTGGCTTGGAAACTTGTTTCTGAGTGCTTCTGGACAAAAGTAACAGCCTAAGTGACAACATGCTGTCAAAATGCTTTTCTGGCCCTGAAAACACTAAAAGTGACATGTTGCTGTTTTCTGAGCAACTAGTGATGAAAACCACAAGAAACTGCCTTGCTACTATAGACTTCAGCAAAGTACATGTTTCTGGCTTGGAAACTTGTTTCTGAGTGCTTCTGGACAAAAGTAACAGCCTAAGTGACAACATGCTGTCAAAATGCTTTTCGGGCCCTGAAAACACTAAAAGTGACATGTTGCTGTTTTCTGACCAACTAGTGATGAAAACCACAAGAAACTGCCTTGCTACTATAGACTTCAGCAAAGTACATGTTTCTGGCTTGGAAACTTGTTTCTGAGTGCTTCTGGACAAAAGTAACAGCCTAAGTGACAACATGCTGTCAAAATGCTTTTCGGGCCCTGAAAACACTAAAAGTGACATGTTGCTGTTTTCTGAGCAACTAGTGATGAAAACCACAAGAAACTGCCTTGCTACTATAGACTTCAGCAAAGTACATGTTTCTGGCTTGGAAACTCGTTTCTGAGTGCTTCTGGTGAAAAGTAACAGCCTAAGTGACAACATGCTGTCAAAATGCTTTTCGGGCCCTGAAAACACTAAAAGTGACATGTTGCTGTTTTCTGACCAACTAGTGATGGAAACCAGAAGAAACTGCCTTGCTACTATAGACTTCACCAAAGTACACGTTTCTGGCTTGGAAACTCATTTCTGGGTGCTTCTGGACAAAAGTAACAGCCTAAGTGACAACATGCTGTCAAAATGCTTTTCGGGCCCTGAAAACACTAAAAGTGACATGTTGCTGTTTTCTGACCAACTAGTGATGAAAACCAGAAGAAACTGCCTTGCTACTATAGACTTCAGCAAAGTACACGTTTCTGGCTTGGAAACTCATTTCTGGGTGCTTATGGACAAAAGTAACAGTCTAAGTGACAACATGCTGTCAAAATGCTTTTCGGGCCCTGAAAACACTAAAAGTGACATGTTGCTGTTTTCTGAGCAACTAGTGATGAAAACCAGAAGAAACTGCCTTGCTACTATAGACTTCAGCAAAGTACATGTTTCTGGCTTGGAAACTTGTTTCTGACTGCTTCTGGACAAAAGTAACAGCCTAAGTGACAACATGCTGTCAAAATGCTTTTCGGGCCCTGAAAACACTAAAAGTGACATGTTGCTGTTTTCTGAGCAACTAGTGATGAAAACCACAAGAAACTGCCTTGCTACTATAGACTTCAGCAAAGTACATGTTTCTGGCTTGGAAACTTGTTTCTGAGTGCTTCTGGACAAAAGTAACAGCCTAAGTGACAACATGCTGTCAAAATGCTTTTCGGGCCCTGAAAACACTAAAAGTGACATGTTGCTGTTTTCTGACCAACTAGTGATGAAAACCAGAAGAAACTGCCTTGCTACTATAGACTTCAGCAAAGTACATGTTTCTGGCTTGGAAACTTGTTTCTGAGTGCTTCTGGACAAAAGTAACAGCCTAAGTGACAACATGCTGTCAAAATGCTTTTCGGGCCCTGAAAACACTAAAAGTGACATGTTGCTGTTTTCTGAGCAACTAGTGATGAAAACCAGAAGAAACTGCCTTGATACTATAGACTTCAGCAAAGTACATGTTTCTGGCTTGGAAACTTGTTTCTGAGTGCTTCTGGACAAAAGTAACAGCCTAAGTGACAACATGCTGTCAAAATGCTTTTCTGGCCCTGAAAACACTAAAAGTGACATGTTGCTGTTTTCTGACCAACTAGTGATGAAAACCACAAGAAACTGCCTTGCTACTATAGACTTCAGCAAAGTACATGTTTCTGGCTTGGAAACTTGTTTCTGAGTGCTTCTGGACAAAAGTAACAGCCTAAGTGACAACATGCTGTCAAAATGCTTTTCGGGCCCTGAAAACACTAAAAGTGACATGTTGCTGTTTTCTGACCAACTAGTGATGAAAACCACAAGAAACTGCCTTGCTACTATAGACTTCAGCAAAGTACATGTTTCTGGCTTGGAAACTTGTTTCTGAGTGCTTCTGGACAAAAGTAACAGCCTAAGTGACAACATGCTGTCAAAATGCTTTTCGGGCCCTGAAAACACTAAAAGTGACATGTTGCTGTTTTCTGAGCAACTAGTGATGAAAACCACAAGAAACTGCCTTGCTACTATAGACTTCAGCAAAGTACATGTTTCTGGCTTGGAAACTCGTTTCTGAGTGCTTCTGGTGAAAAGTAACAGCCTAAGTGACAACATGCTGTCAAAATGCTTTTCGGGCCCTGAAAACACTAAAAGTGACATGTTGCTGTTTTCTGACCAACTAGTGATGAAAACCAGAAGAAACTGCCTTGCTACTATAGACTTCACCAAAGTACACGTTTCTGGCTTGGAAACTCATTTCTGGGTGCTTCTGGACAAAAGTAACAGCCTAAGTGACAACATGCTGTCAAAATGCTTTTCGGGCCCTGAAAACACTAAAAGTGACATGTTGCTGTTTTCTGACCAACTAGTGATGAAAACCAGAAGAAACTGCCTTGCTACTATAGACTTCACCAAAGTACACGTTTCTGGCTTGGAAACTCGTTTCTGAGTGCTTCTGGACAAAAGTAACAGCCTAAGTGACAACATGCTGTCAAAATGCTTTTCGGGCCCTGAAAATACTAAAAGTGACATGTTGCTGTTTTCTGACCAACTAGTGATGAAAACCAGAAGAAACTGCCTTGCTACTATAGACTTCACCAAAGTACACGTTTCTGGCTTGGAAACTCGTTTCTGAGTGCTTCTGGACAAAAGTAACAGCCTAAGTGACAACATGCTGTCAAAATGCTTTTCGGGCCCTGAAAACACTAAAAGTGACATGTTGCTGTTTTCTGACCAACTAGTGATGAAAACCAGAAGAAACTGCCTTGCTACTATAGACTTCACCAAAGTACACGTTTCTGGCTTGGAAACTCGTTTCTGAGTGCTTCTGGACAAAAGTAACAGCCTAAGTGACAAAATGCTGTCAAAATGATTTTCGGGCCCTGAAAACACTAAAAGTGACATGTTGCTGTTTTCTGACCAACTAGTGATGAAAACCAGAAGAAACTGCCTTGCTACTATAGACTTCAGCAAAGTACACGTTTCTGGCTTGGAAACTCATTTCTGGGTGCTTCTGGACAAAAGTAACAGTCTAAGTGACAACATGCTGTCAAAATGCTTTTCGGGCCCTGAAAACACTAAAAGTGACATGTTGCTGTTTTCTGAGCAACTAGTGATGAAAACCACAAGAAACTGCCTTGCTACTATAGACTTCAGCAAAGTACATGTTTCTGGCTTGGAAACTCGTTTCTGAGTGCTTCTGGTGAAAAGTAACAGCCTAAGTGACAACATGCTGTCAAAATGCTTTTCGGGCCCTGAAAACACTAAAAGTGACATGTTGCTGTTTTCTGACCAACTAGTGATGAAAACCAGAAGAAACTGCCTTGCTACTATAGACTTCACCAAAGTACATGTTTCTGGCTTGGAAACTTGTTTCTGAGTGCTTCTGGACAAAAGTAACAGCCTAAGTGACAACATGCTGTCAAAATGCTTTTCTGGCCCTGAAAACACTAAAAGTGACATGTTGCTGTTTTCTGAGCAACTAGTGATGAAAACCACAAGAAACTGCCTTGCTACTATAGACTTCAGCAAAGTACATGTTTCTGGCTTGGAAACTTGTTTCTGAGTGCTTCTGGACAAAAGTAACAGCCTAAGTGACAACATGCTGTCAAAATGCTTTTCGGGCCCTGAAAACACTAAAAGTGACATGTTGCTGTTTTCTGACCAACTAGTGATGAAAACCAGAAGAAACTGCCTTGCTACTATAGACTTCAGCAAAGTACATGTTTCTGGCTTGGAAACTTGTTTCTGAGTGCTTCTGGACAAAAGTAACAGCCTAAGTGACAACATGCTGTCAAAATGCTTTTCGGGCCCTGAAAACACTAAAAGTGACATGTTGCTGTTTTCTGAGCAACTAGTGATGAAAACCAGAAGAAACTGCCTTGATACTATAGACTTCAGCAAAGTACATGTTTCTGGCTTGGAAACTTGTTTCTGAGTGCTTCTGGACAAAAGTAACAGCCTAAGTGACAACATGCTGTCAAAATGCTTTTCTGGCCCTGAAAACACTAAAAGTGACATGTTGCTGTTTTCTGACCAACTAGTGATGAAAACCACAAGAAACTGCCTTGCTACTATAGACTTCAGCAAAGTACATGTTTCTGGCTTGGAAACTTGTTTCTGAGTGCTTCTGGACAAAAGTAACAGCCTAAGTGACAACATGCTGTCAAAATGCTTTTCGGGCCCTGAAAACACTAAAAGTGACATGTTGCTGTTTTCTGACCAACTAGTGATGAAAACCACAAGAAACTGCCTTGCTACTATAGACTTCAGCAAAGTACATGTTTCTGGCTTGGAAACTTGTTTCTGAGTGCTTCTGGACAAAAGTAACAGCCTAAGTGACAACATGCTGTCAAAATGCTTTTCGGGCCCTGAAAACACTAAAAGTGACATGTTGCTGTTTTCTGAGCAACTAGTGATGAAAACCACAAGAAACTGCCTTGCTACTATAGACTTCAGCAAAGTACATGTTTCTGGCTTGGAAACTCGTTTCTGAGTGCTTCTGGTGAAAAGTAACAGCCTAAGTGACAACATGCTGTCAAAATGCTTTTCGGGCCCTGAAAACACTAAAAGTGACATGTTGCTGTTTTCTGACCAACTAGTGATGAAAACCAGAAGAAACTGCCTTGCTACTATAGACTTCACCAAAGTACACGTTTCTGGCTTGGAAACTCATTTCTGGGTGCTTCTGGACAAAAGTAACAGCCTAAGTGACAACATGCTGTCAAAATGCTTTTCGGGCCCTGAAAACACTAAAAGTGACATGTTGCTGTTTTCTGACCAACTAGTGATGAAAACCACAAGAAACTGCCTTGCTACTATAGACTTCACCAAAGTACACGTTTCTGGCTTGGAAACTCGTTTCTGAGTGCTTCTGGACAAAAGTAACAGCCTAAGTGACAACATGCTGTCAAAATGCTTTTCGGGCCCTGAAAATACTAAAAGTGACATGTTGCTGTTTTCTGACCAACTAGTGATGAAAACCACAAGAAACTGCCTTGCTACTATAGACTTCACCAAAGTACACGTTTCTGGCTTGGAAACTCGTTTCTGAGTGCTTCTGGACAAAAGTAACAGCCTAAGTGACAACATGCTGTCAAAATGCTTTTCGGGCCCTGAAAACACTAAAAGTGACATGTTGCTGTTTTCTGACCAACTAGTGATGAAAACCAGAAGAAACTGCCTTGCTACTATAGACTTCACCAAAGTACACGTTTCTGGCTTGGAAACTCGTTTCTGAGTGCTTCTGGACAAAAGTAACAGCCTAAGTGACAAAATGCTGTCAAAATGATTTTCGGGCCCTGAAAACACTAAAAGTGACATGTTGCTGTTTTCTGACCAACTAGTGATGAAAACCAGAAGAAACTGCCTTGCTACTATAGACTTCAGCAAAGTACACGTTTCTGGCTTGGAAACTCATTTCTGGGTGCTTCTGGACAAAAGTAACAGTCTAAGTGACAACATGCTGTCAAAATGCTTTTCGGGCCCTGAAAACACTAAAAGTGACATGTTGCTGTTTTCTGAGCAACTAGTGATGAAAACCACAAGAAACTGCCTTGCTACTATAGACTTCAGCAAAGTACATGTTTCTGGCTTGGAAACTCGTTTCTGGAGTGCTTCTGGTGAAAAGTAACAGCCTAAGTGACAACATGCTGTCAAAATGCTTTTCGGGCCCTGAAAACACTAAAAGTGACATGTTGCTGTTTTCTGACCAACTAGTGATGAAAACCAGAAGAAACTGCCTTGCTACTATAGACTTCACCAAAGTACACGTTTCTGGCTTGGAAACTCATTTCTGGGTGCTTCTGGACAAAAGTAACAGCCTAAGTGACAACATGCTGTCAAAATGCTTTTCGGGCCCTGAAAACACTAAAAGTGACATGTTGCTGTTTTCTGACCAACTAGTGATGAAAACCAGAAGAAACTGCCTTGCTACTATAGACTTCAGCAAAGTACACGTTTCTGGCTTGGAAACTCATTTCTAGGTGCTTATGGACAAAAGTAACAGTCTAAGTGACAACATGCTGTCAAAATGCTTTTCGGGCCCTGAAAACACTAAAAGTGACATGTTGCTGTTTTCTGAGCAACTAGTGATGAAAACCAGAAGAAACTGCCTTGCTACTATAGACTTCAGCAAAGTACATGTTTCTGGCTTGGAAACTTGTTTCTGACTGCTTCTGGACAAAAGTAACAGCCTAAGTGACAACATGCTGTCAAAATGCTTTTCGGGCCCTGAAAACACTAAAAGTGACATGTTGCTGTTTTCTGAGCAACTAGTGATGAAAACCACAAGAAACTGCCTTGCTACTATAGACTTCAGCAAAGTACATGTTTCTGGCTTGGAAACTTGTTTCTGAGTGCTTCTGGACAAAAGTAACAGCCTAAGTGACAACATGCTGTCAAAATGCTTTTCTGGCCCTGAAAACACTAAAAGTGACATGTTGCTGTTTTCTGAGCAACTAGTGATGAAAACCACAAGAAACTGCCTTGCTACTATAGACTTCAGCAAAGTACATGTTTCTGGCTTGGAAACTTGTTTCTGAGTGCTTCTGGACAAAAGTAACAGCCTAAGTGACAACATGCTGTCAAAATGCTTTTCGGGCCCTGAAAACACTAAAAGTGACATGTTGCTGTTTTCTGAGCAACTAGTGATGAAAACCAGAAGAAACTGCCTTGCTACTATAGACTTCAGCAAAGTACATGTTTCTGGCTTGGAAACTTGTTTCTGAGTGCTTCTGGACAAAAGTAACAGCCTAAGTGACAACATGCTGTCAAAATGCTTTTCGGGCCCTGAAAACACTAAAAGTGACATGTTGCTGTTTTCTGAGCAACTAGTGATGAAAACCAGAAGAAACTGCCTTGATACTATAGACTTCAGCAAAGTACATGTTTCTGGCTTGGAAACTTGTTTCTGAGTGCTTCTGGACAAAAGTAACAGCCTAAGTGACAACATGCTGTCAAAATGCTTTTCGGGCCCTGAAAACACTAAAAGTGACATGTTGCTGTTTTCTGAGCAACTAGTGATGAAAACCACAAGAAACTGCCTTGCTACTATAGACTTCAGCAAAGTACACGTTTCTGGCTTGGAAACTCATTTCTGGGTGCTTCTGGACAAAAGTAACAGCCTAAGTGACAACATGCTGTCAAAATGCTTTTCGGGCCCTGAAAACACTAAAAGTGACATGTTGCTGTTTTCTGACCAACTAGTGATGAAAACCAGAAGAAACTGCCTTGCTACTATAGACTTCAGCAAAGTACATGTTTCTGGCTTGGAAACTTGTTTCTGACTGCTTCTGGACAAAAGTAACAGCCTAAGTGACAACATGCTGTCAAAATGCTTTTCGGGCCCTGAAAACACTAAAAGTGACATGTTGCTGTTTTCTGAGCAACTAGTGATGAAAACCACAAGAAACTGCCTTGCTACTATAGACTTCACCAAAGTACACGTTTCTGGCTTGGAAACTCGTTTCTGAGTGCTTCTGGACAAAAGTAACAGCCTAAGTGACAACATGCTGTCAAAATGCTTTTCGGCCCCTGAAAATACTAAAAGTGACATGTTGCTGTTTTCTGACCAACTAGTGATGAAAACCAGAAGAAACTGCCTTGCTACTATAGACTTCACCAAAGTACACGTTTCTGGCTTGGAAACTCGTTTCTGAGTGCTTCTGGACAAAAGTGACAACATGCTGTCAAAATGCTTTTCGGGCCCTGAAAACACTAAAAGTGACATGTTGCTGTTTTCTGACCAACTAGTGATGAAAGCCAGAAGAAACTGCCTTGCTACTATAGACTTCACCAAAGTACACGTTTCTGGCTTGGAAACTCGTTTCTGAGTGCTTCTGGACAAAAGTAACAGCCTAAGTGACAACATGCTGTCAAAATGCTTTTCGGGCCCTGAAAACACTAAAAGTGACATGTTGCTGTTTTCTGACCAACTAGTGATGAAAACCAGAAGAAACTGCCTTGCTACTATAGACTTCACCAAAGTACACGTTTCTGGCTTGGAAACTCGTTTCTGAGTGCTTCTGGACAAAAGTAACAGCCTAAGTGACAAAATGCTGTCAAAATGATTTTCGGGCCCTGAAAACACTAAAAGTGACATGTTGCTGTTTTCTGACCAACTAGTGATGAAAACCAGAAGAAAATGCCTTGCTACTATAGACTTCAGCAAAGTACACGTTTCTGGCTTGGAAACTCATTTCTGGGTGCTTCTGGACAAAAGTAACAGTCTAAGTGACAACATGCTGTCAAAATGCTTTTCGGGCCCTGAAAACACTAAAAGTGACATGTTGCTGTTTTCTGAGCAACTAGTGATGAAAACCACAAGAAACTGCCTTGCTACTATAGACTTCAGCAAAGTACATGTTTCTGGCTTGGAAACTCGTTTCTGAGTGCTTCTGGTGAAAAGTAACAGCCTAAGTGACAACATGCTGTCAAAATGCTTTTCGGGCCCTGAAAACACTAAAAGTGACATGTTGCTGTTTTCTGAGCAACTAGTGATGAAAACCACAAGAAACTGCCTTGCTACTATAGACTTCAGCAAAGTACATGTTTCTGGCTTGGAAACTTGTTTCTGAGTGCTTCTGGACAAAAGTAACAGCCTAAGTGACAACATGCTGTCAAAATGCTTTTCGGGCCCTGAAAACACTAAAAGTGACATGTTGCTGTTTTCTGAGCAACTAGTGATGAAAACCAGAAGAAACTGCCTTGCTACTATAGACTTCAGCAAAGTACATGTTTCTGGCTTGGAAACTTGTTTCTGAGTGCTTCTGGACAAAAGTAACAGCCTAAGTGACAACATGCTGTCAAAATGCTTTTCGGGCCCTGAAAACACTAAAAGTGACATGTTGCTGTTTTCTGAGCAACTAGTGATGAAAACCAGAAGAAACTGCCTTGATACTATAGACTTCAGCAAAGTACATGTTTCTGGCTTGGAAACTTGTTTCTGAGTGCTTCTGGACAAAAGTAACAGCCTAAGTGACAACATGCTGTCAAAATGCTTTTCGGGCCCTGAAAACACTAAAAGTGACATGTTGCTGTTTTCTGACCAACTAGTGATGAAAACCACAAGAAACTGCCTTGCTACTATAGACTTCAGCAAAGTACACGTTTCTGGCTTGGAAACTCATTTCTGGGTGCTTCTGGACAAAAGTAACAGCCTAAGTGACAACATGCTGTCAAAATGCTTTTCGGGCCCTGAAAACACTAAAAGTGACATGTTGCTGTTTTCTGACCAACTAGTGATGAAAACCAGAAGAAACTGCCTTGCTACTATAGACTTCAGCAAAGTACATGTTTCTGGCTTGGAAACTTGTTTCTGACTGCTTCTGGACAAAAGTAACAGCCTAAGTGACAACATGCTGTCAAAATGCTTTTCGGGCCCTGAAAACACTAAAAGTGACATGTTGCTGTTTTCTGAGCAACTAGTGATGAAAACCACAAGAAACTGCCTTGCTACTATAGACTTCACCAAAGTACACGTTTCTGGCTTGGAAACTCGTTTCTGAGTGCTTCTGGACAAAAGTAACAGCCTAAGTGACAACATGCTGTCAAAATGCTTTTCGGCCCCTGAAAATACTAAAAGTGACATGTTGCTGTTTTCTGACCAACTAGTGATGAAAACCAGAAGAAACTGCCTTGCTACTATAGACTTCACCAAAGTACACGTTTCTGGCTTGGAAACTCGTTTCTGAGTGCTTCTGGACAAAAGTGACAACATGCTGTCAAAATGCTTTTCGGGCCCTGAAAACACTAAAAGTGACATGTTGCTGTTTTCTGACCAACTAGTGATGAAAGCCAGAAGAAACTGCCTTGCTACTATAGACTTCACCAAAGTACACGTTTCTGGCTTGGAAACTCGTTTCTGAGTGCTTCTGGACAAAAGTAACAGCCTAAGTGACAACATGCTGTCAAAATGCTTTTCGGGCCCTGAAAACACTAAAAGTGACATGTTGCTGTTTTCTGACCAACTAGTGATGAAAACCAGAAGAAACTGCCTTGCTACTATAGACTTCACCAAAGTACACGTTTCTGGCTTGGAAACTCGTTTCTGAGTGCTTCTGGACAAAAGTAACAGCCTAAGTGACAAAATGCTGTCAAAATGATTTTCGGGCCCTGAAAACACTCAAAGTGACATGTTGCTGTTTTCTGACCAACTAGTGATGAAAACCAGAAGAAAATGCCTTGCTACTATAGACTTCAGCAAAGTACACGTTTCTGGCTTGGAAACTCATTTCTGGGTGCTTCTGGACAAAAGTAACAGTCTAAGTGACAACATGCTGTCAAAATGCTTTTCGGGCCCTGAAAACACTAAAAGTGACATGTTGCTGTTTTCTGAGCAACTAGTGATGAAAACCACAAGAAACTGCCTTGCTACTATAGACTTCAGCAAAGTACATGTTTCTGGCTTGGAAACTCGTTTCTGAGTGCTTCTGGTGAAAAGTAACAGCCTAAGTGACAACATGCTGTCAAAATGCTTTTCGGGCCCTGAAAACACTAAAAGTGACATGTTGCTGTTTTCTGAGCAACTAGTGATGAAAACCACAAGAAACTGCCTTGCTACTATAGACTTCACCAAAGTACACGTTTCTGGCTTGGAAACTCGTTTCTGAGTGCTTCTGGACAAAAGTAACAGCCTAAGTGACAACATGCTGTCAAAATGCTTTTCGGCCCCTGAAAATACTAAAAGTGACATGTTGCTGTTTTCTGACCAACTAGTGATGAAAACCAGAAGAAACTGCCTTGCTACTATAGACTTCACCAAAGTACACGTTTCTGGCTTGGAAACTCGTTTCTGAGTGCTTCTGGACAAAAGTGACAACATGCTGTCAAAATGCTTTTCGGGCCCTGAAAACACTAAAAGTGACATGTTGCTGTTTTCTGACCAACTAGTGATGAAAGCCAGAAGAAACTGCCTTGCTACTATAGACTTCACCAAAGTACACGTTTCTGGCTTGGAAACTCGTTTCTGAGTGCTTCTGGACAAAAGTAACAGCCTAAGTGACAACATGCTGTCAAAATGCTTTTCGGGCCCTGAAAACACTAAAAGTGACATGTTGCTGTTTTCTGACCAACTAGTGATGAAAACCAGAAGAAACTGCCTTGCTACTATAGACTTCACCAAAGTACACGTTTCTGGCTTGGAAACTCGTTTCTGAGTGCTTCTGGACAAAAGTAACAGCCTAAGTGACAAAATGCTGTCAAAATGATTTTCGGGCCCTGAAAACACTAAAAGTGACATGTTGCTGTTTTCTGACCAACTAGTGATGAAAACCAGAAGAAAATGCCTTGCTACTATAGACTTCAGCAAAGTACACGTTTCTGGCTTGGAAACTCATTTCTGGGTGCTTCTGGACAAAAGTAACAGTCTAAGTGACAACATGCTGTCAAAATGCTTTTCGGGCCCTGAAAACACTAAAAGTGACATGTTGCTGTTTTCTGAGCAACTAGTGATGAAAACCACAAGAAACTGCCTTGCTACTATAGACTTCAGCAAAGTACATGTTTCTGGCTTGGAAACTCGTTTCTGAGTGCTTCTGGTGAAAAGTAACAGCCTAAGTGACAACATGCTGTCAAAATGCTTTTCGGGCCCTGAAAACACTAAAAGTGACATGTTGCTGTTTTCTGACCAACTAGTGATGGAAACCAGAAGAAACTGCCTTGCTACTATAGACTTCACCAAAGTACACGTTTCTGGCTTGGAAACTCATTTCTGGGTGCTTCTGGACAAAAGTAACAGCCTAAGTGACAACATGCTGTCAAAATGCTTTTCGGGCCCTGAAAACACTAAAAGTGACATGTTGCTGTTTTCTGACCAACTAGTGATGAAAACCAGAAGAAACTGCCTTGCTACTATAGACTTCAGCAAAGTACACGTTTCTGGCTTGGAAACTCATTTCTGGGTGCTTATGGACAAAAGTAACAGTCTAAGTGACAACATGCTGTCAAAATGCTTTTCTGGCCCTGAAAACACTAAAAGTGACATGTTGCTGTTTTCTGAGCAACTAGTGATGAAAACCAGAAGAAACTGCCTTGCTACTATAGACTTCAGCAAAGTACATGTTTCTGGCTTGGAAACTTGTTTCTGACTGCTTCTGGACAAAAGTAACAGCCTAAGTGACAACATGCTGTCAAAATGCTTTTCGGGCCCTGAAAACACTAAAAGTGACATGTTGCTGTTTTCTGAGCAACTAGTGATGAAAACCACAAGAAACTGCCTTGCTACTATAGACTTCAGCAAAGTACATGTTTCTGGCTTGGAAACTTGTTTCTGAGTGCTTCTGGACAAAAGTAACAGCCTAAGTGACAACATGCTGTCAAAATGCTTTTCTGGCCCTGAAAACACTAAAAGTGACATGTTGCTGTTTTCTGAGCAACTAGTGATGAAAACCACAAGAAACTGCCTTGCTACTATAGACTTCAGCAAAGTACATGTTTCTGGCTTGGAAACTTGTTTCTGAGTGCTTCTGGACAAAAGTAACAGCCTAAGTGACAACATGCTGTCAAAATGCTTTTCGGGCCCTGAAAACACTAAAAGTGACATGTTGCTGTTTTCTGACCAACTAGTGATGAAAACCAGAAGAAACTGCCTTGCTACTATAGACTTCAGCAAAGTACATGTTTCTGGCTTGGAAACTTGTTTCTGAGTGCTTCTGGACAAAAGTAACAGCCTAAGTGACAACATGCTGTCAAAATGCTTTTCGGGCCCTGAAAACACTAAAAGTGACATGTTGCTGTTTTCTGAGCAACTAGTGATGAAAACCAGAAGAAACTGCCTTGATACTATAGACTTCAGCAAAGTACATGTTTCTGGCTTGGAAACTTGTTTCTGAGTGCTTCTGGACAAAAGTAACAGCCTAAGTGACAACATGCTGTCAAAATGCTTTTCTGGCCCTGAAAACACTAAAAGTGACATGTTGCTGTTTTCTGACCAACTAGTGATGAAAACCACAAGAAACTGCCTTGCTACTATAGACTTCAGCAAAGTACATGTTTCTGGCTTGGAAACTTGTTTCTGAGTGCTTCTGGACAAAAGTAACAGCCTAAGTGACAACATGCTGTCAAAATGCTTTTCGGGCCCTGAAAACACTAAAAGTGACATGTTGCTGTTTTCTGACCAACTAGTGATGAAAACCACAAGAAACTGCCTTGCTACTATAGACTTCAGCAAAGTACATGTTTCTGGCTTGGAAACTTGTTTCTGAGTGCTTCTGGACAAAAGTAACAGCCTAAGTGACAACATGCTGTCAAAATGCTTTTCGGGCCCTGAAAACACTAAAAGTGACATGTTGCTGTTTTCTGAGCAACTAGTGATGAAAACCACAAGAAACTGCCTTGTTACTATAGACTTCAGCAAAGTACATGTTTCTGGCTTGGAAACTTGTTTCTGAGTGCTTCTGGACAAAAGTAACAGCCTAAGTGACAACATGCTGTCAAAATGCTTTTCTGGCCCTGAAAACACTAAAAGTGACATGTTGCTGTTTTCTGACCAACTAGTGATGAAAACCACAAGAAACTGCCTTGCTACTATAGACTTCAGCAAAGTACATGTTTCTGGCTTGGAAACTCGTTTCTGAGTGCTTCTGGACAAAAGTGACAACATGCTGTCAAAATGCTTTTCGGGCCCTGAAAACACTAAAAGTGACATGTTGCTGTTTTCTGACCAACTAGTGATGAAAACCAGAAGAAACTGCCTTGCTACTATAGACTTCACCAAAGTACACGTTTCTGGCTTGGAAACTCGTTTCTGAGTGCTTCTGGACAAAAGTAACAGCCTAAGTGACAACATGCTGTCAAAATGCTTTTCGGGCCCTGAAAACACTAAAAGTGACATGTTGCTGTTTTCTGACCAACTAGTGATGAAAACCAGAAGAAACTGCCTTGCTACTATAGACTTCACCAAAGTACACGTTTCTGGCTTGGAAACTCGTTTCTGAGTGCTTCTGGACAAAAGTAACAGCCTAAGTGACAACATGCTGTCAAAATGCTTTTCGGGCCCTGAAAATACTAAAAGTGACATGTTGCTGTTTTCTGACCAACTAGTGATGAAAACCAGAAGAAACTGCCTTGCTACTATAGACTTCACCAAAGTACACGTTTCTGGCTTGGAAACTCGTTTCTGAGTGCTTCTGGACAAAAGTAACAGCCTAAGTGACAACATGCTGTCAAAATGCTTTTCGGGCCCTGAAAACACTAAAAGTGACATGTTGCTGTTTTCTGACCAACTAGTGATGAAAACCAGAAGAAACTGCCTTGCTACTATAGACTTCACCAAAGTACACGTTTCTGGCTTGGAAACTCGTTTCTGAGTGCTTCTGGACAAAAGTAACAGCCTAAGTGACAAAATGCTGTCAAAATGATTTTCGGGCCCTGAAAACACTAAAAGTGACATGTTGCTGTTTTCTGACCAACTAGTGATGAAAACCAGAAGAAACTGCCTTGCTACTATAGACTTCAGCAAAGTACACGTTTCTGGCTTGGAAACTCATTTCTGGGTGCTTCTGGACAAAAGTAACAGTCTAAGTGACAACATGCTGTCAAAATGCTTTTCGGGCCCTGAAAACACTAAAAGTGACATGTTGCTGTTTTCTGAGCAACTAGTGATGAAAACCACAAGAAACTGCCTTGCTACTATAGACTTCAGCAAAGTACATGTTTCTGGCTTGGAAACTCGTTTCTGAGTGCTTCTGGTGAAAAGTAACAGCCTAAGTGACAACATGCTGTCAAAATGCTTTTCGGGCCCTGAAAACACTAAAAGTGACATGTTGCTGTTTTCTGACCAACTAGTGATGAAAACCAGAAGAAACTGCCTTGCTACTATAGACTTCACCAAAGTACACGTTTCTGGCTTGGAAACTCGTTTCTGAGTGCTTCTGGACAAAAGTAACAGCCTAAGTGACAACATGCTGTCAAAATGCTTTTCGGGCCCTGAAAACACTAAAAGTGACATGTTGCTGTTTTCTGACCAACTAGTGATGAAAACCAGAAGAAACTGCCTTGCTACTATAGACTTCACCAAAGTACACGTTTCTGGCTTGGAAACTCGTTTCTGAGTGCTTCTGGACAAAAGTAACAGCCTAAGTGACAACATGCTGTCAAAATGCTTTTCGGGCCCTGAAAATACTAAAAGTGACATGTTGCTGTTTTCTGACCAACTAGTGATGAAAACCAGAAGAAACTGCCTTGCTACTATAGACTTCACCAAAGTACACGTTTCTGGCTTGGAAACTCGTTTCTGAGTGCTTCTGGACAAAAGTAACAGCCTAAGTGACAACATGCTGTCAAAATGCTTTTCGGGCCCTGAAAACACTAAAAGTGACATGTTGCTGTTTTCTGACCAACTAGTGATGAAAACCAGAAGAAACTGCCTTGCTACTATAGACTTCACCAAAGTACACGTTTCTGGCTTGGAAACTCGTTTCTGAGTGCTTCTGGACAAAAGTAACAGCCTAAGTGACAAAATGCTGTGAAAATGATTTTCGGGCCCTGAAAACACTAAAAGTGACATGTTGCTGTTTTCTGACCAACTAGTGATGAAAACCAGAAGAAACTGCCTTGCTACTATAGACTTCAGCAAAGTACACGTTTCTGGCTTGGAAACTCATTTCTGGGTGCTTCTGGACAAAAGTAACAGTCTAAGTGACAACATGCTGTCAAAATGCTTTTCGGGCCCTGAAAACACTAAAAGTGACATGTTGCTGTTTTCTGAGCAACTAGTGATGAAAACCACAAGAAACTGCCTTGCTACTATAGACTTCAGCAAAGTACATGTTTCTGGCTTGGAAACTCGTTTCTGAGTGCTTCTGGTGAAAAGTAACAGCCTAAGTGACAACATGCTGTCAAAATGCTTTTCGGGCCCTGAAAACACTAAAAGTGACATGTTGCTGTTTTCTGACCAACTAGTGATGAAAACCAGAAGAAACTGCCTTGCTACTATAGACTTCACCAAAGTACACGTTTCTGGCTTGGAAACTCATTTCTGGGTGCTTCTGGACAAAAGTAACAGCCTAAGTGACAACATGCTGTCAAAATGCTTTTCGGGCCCTGAAAACACTAAAAGTGACATGTTGCTGTTTTCTGACCAACTAGTGATGAAAACCAGAAGAAACTGCCTTGCTACTATAGACTTCACCAAAGTACACGTTTCTGGCTTGGAAACTCATTTCTGGGTGCTTCTGGACAAAAGTAACAGCCTAAGTGACAACATGCTGTCAAAATGCTTTTCGGGCCCTGAAAACACTAAAAGTGACATGTTGCTGTTTTCTGACCAACTAGTGATGAAAACCAGAAGAAACTGCCTTGCTACTATAGACTTCAGCAAAGTACACGTTTCTGGCTTGGAAACTCATTTCTAGGTGCTTATGGACAAAAGTAACAGTCTAAGTGACAACATGCTGTCAAAATGCTTTTCGGGCCCTGAAAACACTAAAAGTGACATGTTGCTGTTTTCTGAGCAACTAGTGATGAAAACCAGAAGAAACTGCCTTGCTACTATAGACTTCAGCAAAGTACATGTTTCTGGCTTGGAAACTTGTTTCTGAGTGCTTCTGGACAAAAGTAACAGCCTAAGTGACAACATGCTGTCAAAATGCTTTTCGGGCCCTGAAAACACTAAAAGTGACATGTTGCTGTTTTCTGAGCAACTAGTGATGAAAACCACAAGAAACTGCCTTGCTACTATAGACTTCAGCAAAGTACATGTTTCTGGCTTGGAAACTTGTTTCTGAGTGCTTCTGGACAAAAGTAACAGCCTAAGTGACAACATGCTGTCAAAATGCTTTTCGGGCCCTGAAAACACTAAAAGTGACATGTTGCTGTTTTCTGACCAACTAGTGATGAAAACCACAAGAAACTGCCTTGCTACTATAGACTTCAGCAAAGTACACGTTTCTGGCTTGGAAACTCATTTCTGGGTGCTTCTGGACAAAAGTAACAGCCTAAGTGACAACATGCTGTCAAAATGCTTTTCGGGCCCTGAAAACACTAAAAGTGACATGTTGCTGTTTTCTGACCAACTAGTGATGAAAACCAGAAGAAACTGCCTTGCTACTATAGACTTCAGCAAAGTACATGTTTCTGGCTTGGAAACTTGTTTCTGACTGCTTCTGGACAAAAGTAACAGCCTAAGTGACAACATGCTGTCAAAATGCTTTTCGGGCCCTGAAAACACTAAAAGTGACATGTTGCTGTTTTCTGAGCAACTAGTGATGAAAACCACAAGAAACTGCCTTGCTACTATAGACTTCACCAAAGTACACGTTTCTGGCTTGGAAACTCGTTTCTGAGTGCTTCTGGACAAAAGTAACAGCCTAAGTGACAACATGCTGTCAAAATGCTTTTCGGCCCCTGAAAACACTAAAAGTGACATGTTGCTGTTTTCTGACCAACTAGTGATGAAAACCAGAAGAAACTGCCTTGCTACTATAGACTTCACCAAAGTACACGTTTCTGGCTTGGAAACTCGTTTCTGAGTGCTTCTGGACAAAAGTGACAACATGCTGTCAAAATGCTTTTCGGGCCCTGAAAACACTAAAAGTGACATGTTGCTGTTTTCTGACCAACTAGTGATGAAAGCCAGAAGAAACTGCCTTGCTACTATAGACTTCACCAAAGTACACGTTTCTGGCTTGGAAACTCGTTTCTGAGTGCTTCTGGACAAAAGTGACAACATGCTGTCAAAATGCTTTTCGGGCCCTGAAAACACTAAAAGTGACATGTTGCTGTTTTCTGACCAACTAGTGATGAAAACCAGAAGAAACTGCCTTGCTACTATAGACTTCACCAAAGTACACGTTTCTGGCTTGGAAACTCGTTTCTGAGTGCTTCTGGACAAAAGTAACAGCCTAAGTGACAACATGCTGTCAAAATGCTTTTCGGGCCCTGAAAACACTAAAAGTGACATGTTGCTGTTTTCTGACCAACTAGTGATGAAAACCAGAAGAAACTGCCTTGCTACTATAGACTTCACCAAAGTACACGTTTCTGGCTTGGAAACTCGTTTCTGAGTGCTTCTGGACAAAAGTAACAGCCTAAGTGACAACATGCTGTCAAAATGCTTTTCGGGCCCTGAAAATACTAAAAGTGACATGTTGCTGTTTTCTGACCAACTAGTGATGAAAACCAGAAGAAACTGCCTTGCTACTATAGACTTCACCAAAGTACACGTTTCTGGCTTGGAAACTCGTTTCTGAGTGCTTCTGGACAAAAGTAACAGCCTAAGTGACAACATGCTGTCAAAATGCTTTTCGGGCCCTGAAAACACTAAAAGTGACATGTTGCTGTTTTCTGACCAACTAGTGATGAAAACCAGAAGAAACTGCCTTGCTACTATAGACTTCACCAAAGTACACGTTTCTGGCTTGGAAACTCGTTTCTGAGTGCTTCTGGACAAAAGTAACAGCCTAAGTGACAAAATGCTGTCAAAATGATTTTCGGGCCCTGAAAACACTAAAAGTGACATGTTGCTGTTTTCTGACCAACTAGTGATGAAAACCAGAAGAAACTGCCTTGCTACTATAGACTTCAGCAAAGTACACGTTTCTGGCTTGGAAACTCATTTCTGGGTGCTTCTGGACAAAAGTAACAGTCTAAGTGACAACATGCTGTCAAAATGCTTTTCGGGCCCTGAAAACACTAAAAGTGACATGTTGCTGTTTTCTGAGCAACTAGTGATGAAAACCACAAGAAACTGCCTTGCTACTATAGACTTCAGCAAAGTACATGTTTCTGGCTTGGAAACTCGTTTCTGAGTGCTTCTGGTGAAAAGTAACAGCCTAAGTGACAACATGCTGTCAAAATGCTTTTCGGGCCCTGAAAACACTAAAAGTGACATGTTGCTGTTTTCTGACCAACTAGTGATGAAAACCAGAAGAAACTGCCTTGCTACTATAGACTTCACCAAAGTACACGTTTCTGGCTTGGAAACTCATTTCTGGGTGCTTCTGGACAAAAGTAACAGCCTAAGTGACAACATGCTGTCAAAATGCTTTTCGGGCCCTGAAAACACTAAAAGTGACATGTTGCTGTTTTCTGACCAACTAGTGATGAAAACCAGAAGAAACTGCCTTGCTACTATAGACTTCACCAAAGTACACGTTTCTGGCTTGGAAACTCATTTCTGGGTGCTTCTGGACAAAAGTAACAGCCTAAGTGACAACATGCTGTCAAAATGCTTTTCGGGCCCTGAAAACACTAAAAGTGACATGTTGCTGTTTTCTGACCAACTAGTGATGAAAACCAGAAGAAACTGCCTTGCTACTATAGACTTCAGCAAAGTACACGTTTCTGGCTTGGAAACTCATTTCTAGGTGCTTATGGACAAAAGTAACAGTCTAAGTGACAACATGCTGTCAAAATGCTTTTCGGGCCCTGAAAACACTAAAAGTGACATGTTGCTGTTTTCTGAGCAACTAGTGATGAAAACCAGAAGAAACTGCCTTGCTACTATAGACTTCAGCAAAGTACATGTTTCTGGCTTGGAAACTTGTTTCTGACTGCTTCTGGACAAAAGTAACAGCCTAAGTGACAACATGCTGTCAAAATGCTTTTCGGGCCCTGAAAACACTAAAAGTGACATGTTGCTGTTTTCTGAGCAACTAGTGATGAAAACCACAAGAAACTGCCTTGCTACTATAGACTTCAGCAAAGTACATGTTTCTGGCTTGGAAACTTGTTTCTGAGTGCTTCTGGACAAAAGTAACAGCCTAAGTGACAACATGCTGTCAAAATGCTTTTCTGGCCCTGAAAACACTAAAAGTGACATGTTGCTGTTTTCTGAGCAACTAGTGATGAAAACCACAAGAAACTGCCTTGCTACTATAGACTTCAGCAAAGTACATGTTTCTGGCTTGGAAACTTGTTTCTGAGTGCTTCTGGACAAAAGTAACAGCCTAAGTGACAACATGCTGTCAAAATGCTTTTCGGGCCCTGAAAACACTAAAAGTGACATGTTGCTGTTTTCTGAGCAACTAGTGATGAAAACCAGAAGAAACTGCCTTGCTACTATAGACTTCAGCAAAGTACATGTTTCTGGCTTGGAAACTTGTTTCTGAGTGCTTCTGGACAAAAGTAACAGCCTAAGTGACAACATGCTGTCAAAATGCTTTTCGGGCCCTGAAAACACTAAAAGTGACATGTTGCTGTTTTCTGAGCAACTAGTGATGAAAACCAGAAGAAACTGCCTTGATACTATAGACTTCAGCAAAGTACATGTTTCTGGCTTGGAAACTTGTTTCTGAGTGCTTCTGGACAAAAGTAACAGCCTAAGTGACAACATGCTGTCAAAATGCTTTTCGGGCCCTGAAAACACTAAAAGTGACATGTTGCTGTTTTCTGACCAACTAGTGATGAAAACCACAAGAAACTGCCTTGCTACTATAGACTTCAGCAAAGTACACGTTTCTGGCTTGGAAACTCATTTCTGGGTGCTTCTGGACAAAAGTAACAGCCTAAGTGACAACATGCTGTCAAAATGCTTTTCGGGCCCTGAAAACACTAAAAGTGACATGTTGCTGTTTTCTGACCAACTAGTGATGAAAACCAGAAGAAACTGCCTTGCTACTATAGACTTCAGCAAAGTACATGTTTCTGGCTTGGAAACTTGTTTCTGACTGCTTCTGGACAAAAGTAACAGCCTAAGTGACAACATGCTGTCAAAATGCTTTTCGGGCCCTGAAAACACTAAAAGTGACATGTTGCTGTTTTCTGAGCAACTAGTGATGAAAACCACAAGAAACTGCCTTGCTACTATAGACTTCACCAAAGTACACGTTTCTGGCTTGGAAACTCGTTTCTGAGTGCTTCTGGACAAAAGTAACAGCCTAAGTGACAACATGCTGTCAAAATGCTTTTCGGCCCCTGAAAACACTAAAAGTGACATGTTGCTGTTTTCTGACCAACTAGTGATGAAAACCAGAAGAAACTGCCTTGCTACTATAGACTTCACCAAAGTACACGTTTCTGGCTTGGAAACTCGTTTCTGAGTGCTTCTGGACAAAAGTGACAACATGCTGTCAAAATGCTTTTCGGGCCCTGAAAACACTAAAAGTGACATGTTGCTGTTTTCTGACCAACTAGTGATGAAAGCCAGAAGAAACTGCCTTGCTACTATAGACTTCACCAAAGTACACGTTTCTGGCTTGGAAACTCGTTTCTGAGTGCTTCTGGACAAAAGTGACAACATGCTGTCAAAATGCTTTTCGGGCCCTGAAAACACTAAAAGTGACATGTTGCTGTTTTCTGACCAACTAGTGATGAAAACCAGAAGAAACTGCCTTGCTACTATAGACTTCACCAAAGTACACGTTTCTGGCTTGGAAACTCGTTTCTGAGTGCTTCTGGACAAAAGTAACAGCCTAAGTGACAACATGCTGTCAAAATGCTTTTCGGGCCCTGAAAACACTAAAAGTGACATGTTGCTGTTTTCTGACCAACTAGTGATGAAAACCAGAAGAAACTGCCTTGCTACTATAGACTTCACCAAAGTACACGTTTCTGGCTTGGAAACTCGTTTCTGAGTGCTTCTGGACAAAAGTAACAGCCTAAGTGACAACATGCTGTCAAAATGCTTTTCGGGCCCTGAAAATACTAAAAGTGACATGTTGCTGTTTTCTGACCAACTAGTGATGAAAACCAGAAGAAACTGCCTTGCTACTATAGACTTCACCAAAGTACACGTTTCTGGCTTGGAAACTCGTTTCTGAGTGCTTCTGGACAAAAGTAACAGCCTAAGTGACAACATGCTGTCAAAATGCTTTTCGGGCCCTGAAAACACTAAAAGTGACATGTTGCTGTTTTCTGACCAACTAGTGATGAAAACCAGAAGAAACTGCCTTGCTACTATAGACTTCACCAAAGTACACGTTTCTGGCTTGGAAACTCGTTTCTGAGTGCTTCTGGACAAAAGTAACAGCCTAAGTGACAAAATGCTGTCAAAATGATTTTCGGGCCCTGAAAACACTAAAAGTGACATGTTGCTGTTTTCTGACCAACTAGTGATGAAAACCAGAAGAAACTGCCTTGCTACTATAGACTTCAGCAAAGTACACGTTTCTGGCTTGGAAACTCATTTCTGGGTGCTTCTGGACAAAAGTAACAGTCTAAGTGACAACATGCTGTCAAAATGCTTTTCGGGCCCTGAAAACACTAAAAGTGACATGTTGCTGTTTTCTGAGCAACTAGTGATGAAAACCACAAGAAACTGCCTTGCTACTATAGACTTCAGCAAAGTACATGTTTCTGGCTTGGAAACTCGTTTCTGAGTGCTTCTGGTGAAAAGTAACAGCCTAAGTGACAACATGCTGTCAAAATGCTTTTCGGGCCCTGAAAACACTAAAAGTGACATGTTGCTGTTTTCTGACCAACTAGTGATGAAAACCAGAAGAAACTGCCTTGCTACTATAGACTTCACCAAAGTACACGTTTCTGGCTTGGAAACTCATTTCTGGGTGCTTCTGGACAAAAGTAACAGCCTAAGTGACAACATGCTGTCAAAATGCTTTTCGGGCCCTGAAAACACTAAAAGTGACATGTTGCTGTTTTCTGACCAACTAGTGATGAAAACCAGAAGAAACTGCCTTGCTACTATAGACTTCACCAAAGTACACGTTTCTGGCTTGGAAACTCATTTCTGGGTGCTTCTGGACAAAAGTAACAGCCTAAGTGACAACATGCTGTCAAAATGCTTTTCGGGCCCTGAAAACACTAAAAGTGACATGTTGCTGTTTTCTGACCAACTAGTGATGAAAACCAGAAGAAACTGCCTTGCTACTATAGACTTCAGCAAAGTACACGTTTCTGGCTTGGAAACTCATTTCTAGGTGCTTATGGACAAAAGTAACAGTCTAAGTGACAACATGCTGTCAAAATGCTTTTCGGGCCCTGAAAACACTAAAAGTGACATGTTGCTGTTTTCTGAGCAACTAGTGATGAAAACCAGAAGAAACTGCCTTGCTACTATAGACTTCAGCAAAGTACATGTTTCTGGCTTGGAAACTTGTTTCTGAGTGCTTCTGGACAAAAGTAACAGCCTAAGTGACAACATGCTGTCAAAATGCTTTTCGGGCCCTGAAAACACTAAAAGTGACATGTTGCTGTTTTCTGAGCAACTAGTGATGAAAACCAGAAGAAACTGCCTTGATACTATAGACTTCAGCAAAGTACATGTTTCTGGCTTGGAAACTTGTTTCTGAGTGCTTCTGGACAAAAGTAACAGCCTAAGTGACAACATGCTGTCAAAATGCTTTTCGGGCCCTGAAAACACTAAAAGTGACATGTTGCTGTTTTCTGACCAACTAGTGATGAAAACCACAAGAAACTGCCTTGCTACTATAGACTTCAGCAAAGTACACGTTTCTGGCTTGGAAACTCATTTCTGGGTGCTTCTGGACAAAAGTAACAGCCTAAGTGACAACATGCTGTCAAAATGCTTTTCGGGCCCTGAAAACACTAAAAGTGACATGTTGCTGTTTTCTGACCAACTAGTGATGAAAACCAGAAGAAACTGCCTTGCTACTATAGACTTCAGCAAAGTACATGTTTCTGGCTTGGAAACTTGTTTCTGACTGCTTCTGGACAAAAGTAACAGCCTAAGTGACAACATGCTGTCAAAATGCTTTTCGGGCCCTGAAAACACTAAAAGTGACATGTTGCTGTTTTCTGAGCAACTAGTGATGAAAACCACAAGAAACTGCCTTGCTACTATAGACTTCACCAAAGTACACGTTTCTGGCTTGGAAACTCGTTTCTGAGTGCTTCTGGACAAAAGTAACAGCCTAAGTGACAACATGCTGTCAAAATGCTTTTCGGCCCCTGAAAATACTAAAAGTGACATGTTGCTGTTTTCTGACCAACTAGTGATGAAAACCAGAAGAAACTGCCTTGCTACTATAGACTTCACCAAAGTACACGTTTCTGGCTTGGAAACTCGTTTCTGAGTGCTTCTGGACAAAAGTGACAACATGCTGTCAAAATGCTTTTCGGGCCCTGAAAACACTAAAAGTGACATGTTGCTGTTTTCTGACCAACTAGTGATGAAAGCCAGAAGAAACTGCCTTGCTACTATAGACTTCACCAAAGTACACGTTTCTGGCTTGGAAACTCGTTTCTGAGTGCTTCTGGACAAAAGTGACAACATGCTGTCAAAATGCTTTTCGGGCCCTGAAAACACTAAAAGTGACATGTTGCTGTTTTCTGACCAACTAGTGATGAAAACCAGAAGAAACTGCCTTGCTACTATAGACTTCACCAAAGTACACGTTTCTGGCTTGGAAACTCGTTTCTGAGTGCTTCTGGACAAAAGTAACAGCCTAAGTGACAACATGCTGTCAAAATGCTTTTCGGGCCCTGAAAACACTAAAAGTGACATGTTGCTGTTTTCTGACCAACTAGTGATGAAAACCAGAAGAAACTGCCTTGCTACTATAGACTTCACCAAAGTACACGTTTCTGGCTTGGAAACTCGTTTCTGAGTGCTTCTGGACAAAAGTAACAGCCTAAGTGACAACATGCTGTCAAAATGCTTTTCGGGCCCTGAAAATACTAAAAGTGACATGTTGCTGTTTTCTGACCAACTAGTGATGAAAACCAGAAGAAACTGCCTTGCTACTATAGACTTCACCAAAGTACACGTTTCTGGCTTGGAAACTCGTTTCTGAGTGCTTCTGGACAAAAGTAACAGCCTAAGTGACAACATGCTGTCAAAATGCTTTTCGGGCCCTGAAAACACTAAAAGTGACATGTTGCTGTTTTCTGACCAACTAGTGATGAAAACCAGAAGAAACTGCCTTGCTACTATAGACTTCACCAAAGTACACGTTTCTGGCTTGGAAACTCGTTTCTGAGTGCTTCTGGACAAAAGTAACAGCCTAAGTGACAAAATGCTGTCAAAATGATTTTCGGGCCCTGAAAACACTAAAAGTGACATGTTGCTGTTTTCTGACCAACTAGTGATGAAAACCAGAAGAAACTGCCTTGCTACTATAGACTTCAGCAAAGTACACGTTTCTGGCTTGGAAACTCATTTCTGGGTGCTTCTGGACAAAAGTAACAGCCTAAGTGACAACATGCTGTCAAAATGCTTTTCGGGCCCTGAAAACACTAAAAGTGACATGTTGCTGTTTTCTGACCAACTAGTGATGAAAACCAGAAGAAACTGCCTTGCTACTATAGACTTCACCAAAGTACACGTTTCTGGCTTGGAAACTCATTTCTGGGTGCTTCTGGACAAAAGTAACAGCCTAAGTGACAACATGCTGTCAAAATGCTTTTCGGGCCCTGAAAACACTAAAAGTGACATGTTGCTGTTTTCTGACCAACTAGTGATGAAAACCAGAAGAAACTGCCTTGCTACTATAGACTTCAGCAAAGTACACGTTTCTGGCTTGGAAACTCATTTCTAGGTGCTTATGGACAAAAGTAACAGTCTAAGTGACAACATGCTGTCAAAATGCTTTTCGGGCCCTGAAAACACTAAAAGTGACATGTTGCTGTTTTCTGAGCAACTAGTGATGAAAACCAGAAGAAACTGCCTTGCTACTATAGACTTCAGCAAAGTACATGTTTCTGGCTTGGAAACTTGTTTCTGACTGCTTCTGGACAAAAGTAACAGCCTAAGTGACAACATGCTGTCAAAATGCTTTTCGGGCCCTGAAAACACTAAAAGTGACATGTTGCTGTTTTCTGAGCAACTAGTGATGAAAACCACAAGAAACTGCCTTGCTACTATAGACTTCAGCAAAGTACATGTTTCTGGCTTGGAAACTTGTTTCTGAGTGCTTCTGGACAAAAGTAACAGCCTAAGTGACAACATGCTGTCAAAATGCTTTTCTGGCCCTGAAAACACTAAAAGTGACATGTTGCTGTTTTCTGAGCAACTAGTGATGAAAACCACAAGAAACTGCCTTGCTACTATAGACTTCAGCAAAGTACATGTTTCTGGCTTGGAAACTTGTTTCTGAGTGCTTCTGGACAAAAGTAACAGCCTAAGTGACAACATGCTGTCAAAATGCTTTTCGGGCCCTGAAAACACTAAAAGTGACATGTTGCTGTTTTCTGAGCAACTAGTGATGAAAACCAGAAGAAACTGCCTTGCTACTATAGACTTCAGCAAAGTACATGTTTCTGGCTTGGAAACTTGTTTCTGAGTGCTTCTGGACAAAAGTAACAGCCTAAGTGACAACATGCTGTCAAAATGCTTTTCGGGCCCTGAAAACACTAAAAGTGACATGTTGCTGTTTTCTGAGCAACTAGTGATGAAAACCAGAAGAAACTGCCTTGATACTATAGACTTCAGCAAAGTACATGTTTCTGGCTTGGAAACTTGTTTCTGAGTGCTTCTGGACAAAAGTAACAGCCTAAGTGACAACATGCTGTCAAAATGCTTTTCGGGCCCTGAAAACACTAAAAGTGACATGTTGCTGTTTTCTGACCAACTAGTGATGAAAACCACAAGAAACTGCCTTGCTACTATAGACTTCAGCAAAGTACACGTTTCTGGCTTGGAAACTCATTTCTGGGTGCTTCTGGACAAAAGTAACAGCCTAAGTGACAACATGCTGTCAAAATGCTTTTCGGGCCCTGAAAACACTAAAAGTGACATGTTGCTGTTTTCTGACCAACTAGTGATGAAAACCAGAAGAAACTGCCTTGCTACTATAGACTTCAGCAAAGTACATGTTTCTGGCTTGGAAACTTGTTTCTGACTGCTTCTGGACAAAAGTAACAGCCTAAGTGACAACATGCTGTCAAAATGCTTTTCGGGCCCTGAAAACACTAAAAGTGACATGTTGCTGTTTTCTGAGCAACTAGTGATGAAAACCACAAGAAACTGCCTTGCTACTATAGACTTCACCAAAGTACACGTTTCTGGCTTGGAAACTCGTTTCTGAGTGCTTCTGGACAAAAGTAACAGCCTAAGTGACAACATGCTGTCAAAATGCTTTTCGGCCCCTGAAAATACTAAAAGTGACATGTTGCTGTTTTCTGACCAACTAGTGATGAAAACCAGAAGAAACTGCCTTGCTACTATAGACTTCACCAAAGTACACGTTTCTGGCTTGGAAACTCGTTTCTGAGTGCTTCTGGACAAAAGTGACAACATGCTGTCAAAATGCTTTTCGGGCCCTGAAAACACTAAAAGTGACATGTTGCTGTTTTCTGACCAACTAGTGATGAAAGCCAGAAGAAACTGCCTTGCTACTATAGACTTCACCAAAGTACACGTTTCTGGCTTGGAAACTCGTTTCTGAGTGCTTCTGGACAAAAGTAACAGCCTAAGTGACAACATGCTGTCAAAATGCTTTTCGGGCCCTGAAAACACTAAAAGTGACATGTTGCTGTTTTCTGACCAACTAGTGATGAAAACCAGAAGAAACTGCCTTGCTACTATAGACTTCACCAAAGTACACGTTTCTGGCTTGGAAACTCGTTTCTGAGTGCTTCTGGACAAAAGTAACAGCCTAAGTGACAACATGCTGTCAAAATGCTTTTCGGGCCCTGAAAATACTAAAAGTGACATGTTGCTGTTTTCTGACCAACTAGTGATGAAAACCAGAAGAAACTGCCTTGCTACTATAGACTTCACCAAAGTACACGTTTCTGGCTTGGAAACTCGTTTCTGAGTGCTTCTGGACAAAAGTGACAACATGCTGTCAAAATGCTTTTCGGGCCCTGAAAACACTAAAAGTGACATGTTGCTGTTTTCTGACCAACTAGTGATGAAAACCAGAAGAAACTGCCTTGCTACTATAGACTTCACCAAAGTACACGTTTCTGGCTTGGAAACTCGTTTCTGAGTGCTTCTGGACAAAAGTAACAGCCTAAGTGACAACATGCTGTCAAAATGCTTTTCGGGCCCTGAAAACACTAAAAGTGACATGTTGCTGTTTTCTGAGCAACTAGTGATGAAAACCAGAAGAAACTGCCTTGCTACTATAGACTTCACCAAAGTACACGTTTCTGGCTTGGAAACTCGTTTCTGAGTGCTTCTGGACAAAAGTAACAGCCTAAGTGACAAAATGCTGTCAAAATGATTTTCGGGCCCTGAAAACACTAAAAGTGACATGTTGCTGTTTTCTGACCAACTAGTGATGAAAACCAGAAGAAACTGCCTTGCTACTATAGACTTCACCAAAGTACACGTTTCTGGCTTGGAAACTCGTTTCTGAGTGCTTCTGGACAAAAGTAACAGCCTAAGTGACAACATGCTGTCAAAATGCTTTTCGGGCCCTGAAAATACTAAAAGTGACATGATGCTGTTTTCTGGCCAACTAGTGATGGAAACCAGAGGAAACTGCCTTGCTACTGAAGAAGTCACCAAACCACATGTTTCTGGCTTGGGAATCTCAAAATGCTTTTCGGGGCCTGAAAACACTAAAAGTGACATGATGCTGTTTTCTGACCAACTAGTGATGAAAACCAGAAGAAACTGCCTTGCTACTATAGACTTCACCAAAGTACACGTTTCTGGCTTGGAAACTCGTTTCTGAGTGCTTCTGGACAAAAGTAACAGCCTAAGTGACAACATGCTGTCAAAATGCTTTTCGGGCCCTGAAAACACTAAAAGTGAAATGTTGCTGTTTTCTGACCAACTAGTGATGAAAGCCAGAAGAAACTGCCTTGCTACTATAGACTTCACCAAAGTACACGTTTCTGGCTTGGAAACTCGTTTCTGAGTGCTTCTGGACAAAAGTAACAGCCTAAGTGACAACATGCTGTCAAAATGCTTTTCGGGCCCTGAAAACACTAAAAGTGACATGTTGCTGTTTTCTGACCAACTAGTGATGAAAACCAGAAGAAACTGCCTTGCTACTATAGACTTCACCAAAGTACACGTTTCTGGCTTGGAAACTCGTTTCTGAGTGCTTCTGGACAAAAGTAACAGCCTAAGTGACAACATGCTGTCAAAATGCTTTTCGGGCCCTGAAAATACTAAAAGTGACATGTTGCTGTTTTCTGACCAACTAGTGATGAAAACCAGAAGAAACTGCCTTGCTACTATAGACTTCACCAAAGTACACGTTTCTGGCTTGGAAACTCGTTTCTGAGTGCTTCTGGACAAAAGTGACAACATGCTGTCAAAATGCTTTTCGGGCCCTGAAAACACTAAAAGTGACATGTTGCTGTTTTCTGACCAACTAGTGATGAAAACCAGAAGAAACTGCCTTGCTACTATAGACTTCACCAAAGTACACGTTTCTGGCTTGGAAACTCGTTTCTGAGTGCTTCTGGACAAAAGTAACAGCCTAAGTGACAACATGCCGTCAAAATGCTTTTCGGGCCCTGAAAACACTAAAAGTGACATGTTGCTGTTTTCTGACCAACTAGTGATGAAAACCAGAAGAAACTGCCTTGCTACTATAGACTTCACCAAAGTACACGTTTCTGGCTTGGAAACTCGTTTCTGAGTGCTTCTGGACAAAAGTAACAGCCTAAGTGACAAAATGCTGTCAAAATGATTTTCGGGCCCTGAAAACACTAAAAGTGACATGTTGCTGTTTTCTGACCAACTAGTGATGAAAACCAGAAGAAACTGCCTTGCTACTATAGACTTCACCAAAGTACACGTTTCTGGCTTGGAAACTCGTTTCTGAGTGCTTCTGGACAAAAGTAACAGCCTAAGTGACAACATGCTGTCAAAATGCTTTTCGGGCCCTGAAAATACTAAAAGTGACATGATGCTGTTTTCTGGCCAACTAGTGATGGAAACCAGAGGAAACTGCCTTGCTACTATAGACTTCAGCAAAGTACATGTTTCTGGCTTGGAAACTTGTTCTGAGTGCTTCTGGACAAAAGTAACAGCCTAAGTGACAACATGCTGTCAAAATGCTTTTCGGGCCCTGAAAACACTAAAAGTGACATGTTGCTGTTTTTCTGAGCAACTAGTGATGAAAACCACAAGAAACTGCCTTGTTTACTATAGACTTCAGCAAAGTACATGTTTCTGGCTTGGAAACTTGTTTCTGAGTGCTTCTGGACAAAAGTAACAGCCTAAGTGACCAACATGCTGTCAAAATGCTTTTCGGGCCCTGAAACACTAAAAGTGACATGTTGCTGTTTTCTGAGCAACTAGTGATGAAAACCACAAGAAACTGCCTTGCTACTATAGACTTCAGCAAAGTACATGTTTCTGGCTTGGAAACTCGTTTCTGAGTGCCTTCTGGACAAAAGTAACAGCCTAAGTGACAACATGCTGTCAAAATGCTTTTCGGGCCCTGAAAACACTAAAAGTGACATGTTGCTGTTTTCTGACCAACTAGTGATGAAAACCAGAAGAAACTGCCTTGCTACTATAGACTTCACCAAAGTACACGTTTCTGGCTTGGAAACTCATTTCTGGGTCCCTTCTGGACAAAAGTAACAGCCTAAGTGACAACATGCTGTCAAAATGCTTTTCGGGCCCTGAAAACACTAAAAGTGACATGTTGCTGTTTTCTGACCAACTAGTGATGAAAACCAGAAGAAACTGCCTTGCTACTATAGACTTCAGCAAAGTACACGTTTCTGGCTTGGAAACTCATTTCTGGGTGCTTCTGGACAAAAGTAACAGCCTAAGTGACAACATGCTGTCAAATTGCTTTTCGGGCCCTGAAAACACTAAAGTGACATGTTGCTGTTTTTCTGACCAACTAGTGATGAAAACCAGAAGAAACTGCCTTGCTACTATAGACTTCAGCAAAGTACATGTTTCTGGCTTGGAAACTTGTTTCTGAGTGCTTCTGGACAAAAGTAACAGCCTAAGTGACAACATGCTGTCAAAATGCTTTTCGGGCCCTGAAAACACTAAAAGTGACATGTTGCTGTTTTCTGAGCAACTAGTGATGAAAACCACAAGAAACTGCCTTGTTACTATAGACTTCAGCAAAGTACATGTTTCTGGCTTGGAAACTTGTTTCTGAGTGCTTCTGGACAAAAGTAACAGCCTAAGTGACAACATGCTGTCAAAATGCTTTTCGGGCCCTGAAAACACTAAAAGTGACATGTTGCTGTTTTCTGACCAACTAGTGATGAAAACCAGAAGAAACTGCCTGTGCTACTATAGACTTCAGCAAAGTACATGTTTCTGGCTTGGAAACTTGTTTCTGAGTGCTTCTGGACAAAAGTAACAGCCTAAGTGACAACATGCTGTCAAAATGCTTTTCGGGCCCTGAAAACACTAAAAGTGACATGTTGCTGTTTTCTGAGCAACTAGTGATGAAAACCACAAGAAACTGCCTTGTTACTATAGACTTCAGCAAAGTACATGTTTCTGGCTTGGAAACTTGTTTCTGAGTGCTTCTGGACAAAAGTAACAGCCTAAGTGACAACATGCTGTCAAAATGCTTTTCTGGCCCTGAAAACACTAAAAGTGACATGTTGCTGTTTTCTGACCAACTAGTGATGAAAACCACAAGAAACTGCCTTGCTACTATAGACTTCAGCAAAGTACATGTTTCTGGCTTGGAAACTTGTTTCTGAGTGCTTCTGGACAAAAGTAACAGCCTAAGTGACAACATGCTGTCAAAAATGCTTTTCTGGCCCTGAAAACACTAAAAGTGAACATGTTGCTGTTTTCTGAGCAACTAGTGATGAAAACCACAAGAAACTGCCTTGCTACTATAGACTTCAGCAAAGTACACGTTTCTGGCTTGGAAACTCATTTCTGGGTGCTTCTGGACAAAAGTAACAGCCTAAGTGACAACATGCTTGTCAAAATGCTTTTCGGGCCCTGAAAACACTAAAAGTGACATGTTGCTGTTTTCTGACCAACTAGTGATGAAAACCAGAAGAAAACTGCCTTGCTACTATAGACTTCAGCAAAGTACATGTTTCTGGGCTTGGAAACTTGTTTCTGAGTGCTTCTGGACAAAAGTAACAGCCTAAGTTGACAACATGCTGTCAAAATGCTTTTCGGGCCCTGAAAACACTAAAAGTGACATGTTGCTGTTTTCTGAGCAACTAGTGATGAAAACCACAAGAAACTGCCTTGTTACTATAGACTTCAGCAAAGTACATGTTTCTGGGCTTGGAAAACTTGTTTCTGAGTGCTTCTGGACAAAAGTAACTGCCTAAGTGACAACATGCTGTCAAATGCGTTTTCTGGCCCTGAAAACACTAAAAGTGACATGTTGCTGTTTTCTGACCAACTAGTGATGAAAACCACAGAGAAACTGCCTTGCTACTATAGATCTTCAGCAAAGTACATGTTTCTGGCTTGGAAACTGTTTCTGAGTGCTTCTGGACAAAAGTAACAGCCTAAGTGACAACATGCTGTCAAAATGCTTTTCGGGCCCTGAAAACACTAAAGTGACATGTTGCTGTTTTCTGACCAACTAGTGATGAAAACCAGAGAAACTGCCTGCTACTATAGACTTCAGCAAAGTACATGTTTCTGGCTTGGAAACTTGTTTCTGAGTGCTTCTGGACAAAAGTAACAGCCTAAGTGACAACATGCTGTCAAAATGCTTTATCGGCCCCTGAAAACACTAAAAGTGACATGTTGCTGTTTTCTGAGCAACTAGTGATGAAAACACTAAGATAAACTGCCTTGTTACTATAGACTTCAGCAAAGTACATGTTTCTGGCTTGGCTAAACTTGTTTCTGAGTGCTTCTGGACAAAAGTAACAGCCTAAGTGACAACATGCTGTCAAATGCTTTTCTGGCCCTGAAAACACCTAAAAGTGGACATGTTGCTGTTTTCTGACCAACTAGTGATGAAAACCACAAGAAACTGCCTTGCTACTAGTAGAATCAGCAAAGTAATGTTTTCTGGCTTGGACACTTGGTTTCTGAGTGCTTCTGGACAAAAGAACAGCCTAAGTGACAACAGCTGTCAAAAGATTTCTGGCCCTGAAACACTAAAAGTGACATGTTGCTGTTTTCTGAAGCACACAAGAAACTGCCTTGCTACTATAGACTTCAGCAAAGTACATGTTTCTGGCTTGGAAACTTGTTTCTGAGTGCTTCTGGACAAAAGTAACAGCCTAAGTGACAACATGCTGTCAAAATGCTTTTCTGGCCCTGAAAACACTAAAAGTGACATGTTGCTGTTTTCTGAGCAACTAGTGATGAAAACCACAAGAAACTGCCTTGCTACTATAGACTTCAGCAAAGTACATGTTTCTGGCTTGGAAACTTGTTTCTGAGTGCTTCTGGACAAAAGTAACAGCCTAAGTGACAACATGCTGTCAAAATGCTTTTCGGGCCCTGAAAACACTAAAAGTGACATGTTGCTGTTTTCTGACCAACTAGTGATGAAAACCAGAAGAAACTGCCTTGCTACTATAGACTTCAGCAAAGTACATGTTTCTGGCTTGGAAACTTGTTTCTGAGTGCTTCTGGACAAAAGTAACAGCCTAAGTGACAACATGCTGTCAAAATGCTTTTCGGGCCCTGAAAACACTAAAAGTGACATGTTGCTGTTTTCTGACCAACTAGTGATGAAAACCAGAAGAAACTGCCTTGATACTATAGACTTCAGCAAAGTACATGTTTCTGGCTTGGAAACTTGTTTCTGAGTGCTTCTGGACAAAAGTAACAGCCTAAGTGACAACATGCTGTCAAAATGCTTTTCTGGCCCTGAAAACACTAAAAGTGACATGTTGCTGTTTTCTGAGCAACTAGTGATGAAAACCACAAGAAACTGCCTTGCTACTATAGACTTCAGCAAAGTACATGTTTCTGGCTTGGAAACTTGTTTCTGAGTGCTTCTGGACAAAAGTAACAGCCTAAGTGACAACATGCTGTCAAAATGCTTTTCGGGCCCTGAAAACACTAAAAGTGACATGTTGCTGTTTTCTGACCAACTAGTGATGAAAACCACAAGAAACTGCCTTGCTACTATAGACTTCAGCAAAGTACATGTTTCTGGCTTGGAAACTTGTTTCTGAGTGCTTCTGGACAAAAGTAACAGCCTAAGTGACAACATGCTGTCAAAATGCTTTTCGGGCCCTGAAAACACTAAAAGTGACATGTTGCTGTTTTCTGAGCAACTAGTGATGAAAACCACAAGAAACTGCCTTGTTACTATAGACTTCAGCAAAGTACATGTTTCTGGCTTGGAAACTTGTTTCTGAGTGCTTCTGGACAAAAGTAACAGCCTAAGTGACAACATGCTGTCAAAATGCTTTTCTGGCCCTGAAAACACTAAAAGTGACATGTTGCTGTTTTCTGACCAACTAGTGATGAAAACCACAAGAAACTGCCTTGCTACTATAGACTTCAGCAAAGTACATGTTTCTGGCTTGGAAACTCGTTTCTGAGTGCTTCTGGACAAAAGTGACAACATGCTGTCAAAATGCTTTTCGGGCCCTGAAAACACTAAAAGTGACATGTTGCTGTTTTCTGACCAACTAGTGATGAAAACCAGAAGAAACTGCCTTGCTACTATAGACTTCACCAAAGTACACGTTTCTGGCTTGGAAACTCGTTTCTGAGTGCTTCTGGACAAAAGTAACAGCCTAAGTGACAACATGCTGTCAAAATGCTTTTCGGGCCCTGAAAACACTAAAAGTGACATGTTGCTGTTTTCTGACCAACTAGTGATGAAAACCAGAAGAAACTGCCTTGCTACTATAGACTTCACCAAAGTACACGTTTCTGGCTTGGAAACTCGTTTCTGAGTGCTTCTGGACAAAAGTAACAGCCTAAGTGACAACATGCTGTCAAAATGCTTTTCGGGCCCTGAAAATACTAAAAGTGACATGTTGCTGTTTTCTGACCAACTAGTGATGAAAACCAGAAGAAACTGCCTTGCTACTATAGACTTCACCAAAGTACACGTTTCTGGCTTGGAAACTCGTTTCTGAGTGCTTCTGGACAAAAGTAACAGCCTAAGTGACAACATGCTGTCAAAATGCTTTTCGGGCCCTGAAAACACTAAAAGTGACATGTTGCTGTTTTCTGACCAACTAGTGATGAAAACCAGAAGAAACTGCCTTGCTACTATAGACTTCAGCAAAGTACATGTTTCTGGCTTGGAAACTTGTTTCTGAGTGCTTCTGGACAAAAGTAACAGCCTAAGTGACAACATGCTGTCAAAATGCTTTTCGGGCCCTGAAAACACTAAAAGTGACATGTTGCTGTTTTCTGAGCAACTAGTGATGAAAACCAGAAGAAACTGCCTTGATACTATAGACTTCAGCAAAGTACATGTTTCTGGCTTGGAAACTTGTTTCTGAGTGCTTCTGGACAAAAGTAACAGCCTAAGTGACAACATGCTGTCAAAATGCTTTTCTGGCCCTGAAAACACTAAAAGTGACATGTTGCTGTTTTCTGACCAACTAGTGATGAAAACCACAAGAAACTGCCTTGCTACTATAGACTTCAGCAAAGTACATGTTTCTGGCTTGGAAACTTGTTTCTGAGTGCTTCTGGACAAAAGTAACAGCCTAAGTGACAACATGCTGTCAAAATGCTTTTCGGGCCCTGAAAACACTAAAAGTGACATGTTGCTGTTTTCTGACCAACTAGTGATGAAAACCAGAAGAAACTGCCTTGCTACTATAGACTTCAGCAAAGTACATGTTTCTGGCTTGGAAACTTGTTTCTGAGTGCTTCTGGACAAAAGTAACAGCCTAAGTGACAACATGCTGTCAAAATGCTTTTCGGGCCCTGAAAACACTAAAAGTGACATGTTGCTGTTTTCTGAGCAACTAGTGATGAAAACCACAAGAAACTGCCTTGTTACTATAGACTTCAGCAAAGTACATGTTTCTGGCTTGGAAACTTGTTTCTGAGTGCTTCTGGACAAAAGTAACAGCCTAAGTGACAACATGCTGTCAAAATGCTTTTCTGGCCCTGAAAACACTAAAAGTGACATGTTGCTGTTTTCTGACCAACTAGTGATGAAAACCACAAGAAACTGCCTTGCTACTATAGACTTCAGCAAAGTACATGTTTCTGGCTTGGAAACTTGTTTCTGAGTGCTTCTGGACAAAAGTAACAGCCTAAGTGACAACATGCTGTCAAAATGCTTTTCTGGCCCTGAAAACACTAAAAGTGACATGTTGCTGTTTTCTGAGCAACTAGTGATGAAAACCACAAGAAACTGCCTTGCTACTATAGACTTCAGCAAAGTACACGTTTCTGGCTTGGAAACTCATTTCTGGATGCTTCTGGACAAAAGTAACAGCCTAAGTGACAACATGCTGTCAAAATGCTTTTCGGGCCCTGAAAACACTAAAAGTGACATGTTGCTGTTTTCTGACCAACTAGTGATGAAAACCAGAAGAAACTGCCTTGCTACTATAGACTTCAGCAAAGTACATGTTTCTGGCTTGGAAACTTGTTTCTGAGTGCTTCTGGACAAAAGTAACAGCCTAAGTGACAACATGCTGTCAAAATGCTTTTCGGGCCCTGAAAACACTAAAAGTGACATGTTGCTGTTTTCTGAGCAACTAGTGATGAAAACCACAAGAAACTGCCTTGTTACTATAGACTTCAGCAAAGTACATGTTTCTGGCTTGGAAACTTGTTTCTGAGTGCTTCTGGACAAAAGTAACAGCCTAAGTGACAACATGCTGTCAAAATGCTTTTCTGGCCCTGAAAACACTAAAAGTGACATGTTGCTGTTTTCTGACCAACTAGTGATGAAAACCACAAGAAACTGCCTTGCTACTATAGACTTCAGCAAAGTACATGTTTCTGGCTTGGAAACTTGTTTCTGAGTGCTTCTGGACAAAAGTAACAGCCTAAGTGACAACATGCTGTCAAAATGCTTTTCGGGCCCTGAAAACACTAAAAGTGACATGTTGCTGTTTTCTGACCAACTAGTGATGAAAACCAGAAGAAACTGCCTTGCTACTATAGACTTCAGCAAAGTACATGTTTCTGGCTTGGAAACTTGTTTCTGAGTGCTTCTGGACAAAAGTAACAGCCTAAGTGACAACATGCTGTCAAAATGCTTTTCGGGCCCTGAAAACACTAAAAGTGACATGTTGCTGTTTTCTGAGCAACTAGTGATGAAAACCACAAGAAACTGCCTTGTTACTATAGACTTCAGCAAAGTACATGTTTCTGGCTTGGAAACTTGTTTCTGAGTGCTTCTGGACAAAAGTAACAGCCTAAGTGACAACATGCTGTCAAAATGCTTTTCTGGCCCTGAAAACACTAAAAGTGACATGTTGCTGTTTTCTGACCAACTATAGTGATGAAAACCACAAGAAACTGCCTTGCTACTATAGACTTCAGCAAAGTACATGTTTCTGGCTTGGAAACTTGTTTCTGAGTGCTTCTGGACAAAAGTAACAGCCTAAGTGACAACATGCTGTCAAAATGCTTTTCTGGCCCTGAAAACACTAAAAGTGACATGTTGCTGTTTTCTGAGCAACTAGTGATGAAAACCACAAGAAACTGCCTTGCTACTATAGACTTCAGCAAAGTACATGTTTCTGGCTTGGAAACTTGTTTCTGAGTGCTTCTGGACAAAAGTAACAGCCTAAGTGACAACATGCTGTCAAAATGCTTTTCGGGCCCTGAAAACACTAAAAGTGACATGTTGCTGTTTTCTGACCAACTAGTGATGAAAACCAGAAGAAACTGCCTTGCTACTATAGACTTCAGCAAAGTACATGTTTCTGGCTTGGAAACTTGTTTCTGAGTGCTTCTGGACAAAAGTAACAGCCTAAGTGACAACATGCTGTCAAAATGCTTTTCGGGCCTGAAAACACTAAAAGTGACATGTTGCTGTTTTCTGACCAACTAGTGATGAAAACCAGAAGAAACTGCCTTGATACTATAGACTTCAGCAAAGTACATGTTTCTGGCTTGGAACTTGTTTCTGAGTGCTTCTGGACAAAAGTAACAGCCTAAGTGACAACATGCTGTCAAAATGCTTTTCTGGCCCTGAAAACACTAAAAGTGACATGTTGCTGTTTTCTGAGCAACTAGTGATGAAAACCACAAGAAACTGCCTTGCTACTATTAGACTTCAGCAAAGTACATGTTTCTGGCTTGGAAACTTGTTTCTGAGTGCTTCTGGACAAAAGTAACAGCCTAAGTGACAACATGCTGTCAAAATGCTTTTCGGGCCCTGAAAACACTAAAAGTGACATGTTGCTGTTTTCTGACCAACTAGTGATGAAAACCACAAGAAACTGCCTTGCTACTATAGACTTCAGCAAAGTACATGTTTCTGGCTTGGAAACTTGTTTCTGAGTGCTTCTGGACAAAAGTAACAGCCTAAGTGACAACATGCTGTCAAAATGCTTTTCGGGCCCTGAAAACACTAAAAGTGACATGTTGCTGTTTTCTGAGCAACTAGTGATGAAAACCACAAGAAACTGCCTTGTTACTATAGACTTCAGCAAAGTACATGTTTCTGGCTTGGAAACTTGTTTCTGAGTGCTTCTGGACAAAAGTAACAGCCTAAGTGACAACATGCTGTCAAAATGCTTTTCTGGCCCTGAAAACACTAAAAGTGACATGTTGCTGTTTTCTGACCAACTAGTGATGAAAAACCACAGAAACTGCCTTGCTACTATAGACTTCAGCAAAGTACATGTTTCTGGCTTGGAAACTCGTTTCTGAGTGCTTCTGGACAAAAGTGACAACATGCTGTCAAAATGCTTTTCGGCCCTGAAAACACTAAAAGTGACATGTTGCTGTTTTCTGACCAACTAGTGATGAAAACCAGAAGAAACTGCCTTGCTACTATAGACTTCACCAAAGTACACGTTTCTGGCTTGGAAACTCGTTTCTGAGTGCTTCTGGACAAAAGTAACAGCCTAAGTGACAACATGCTGTCAAAATGCTTTTCGGGCCCTGAAAACACTAAAAGTGACATGTTGCTGTTTTCTGACCAACTAGTGATGAAAACCAGAAGAAACTGCCTTGCTACTATAGACTTCACCAAAGTACACGTTTCTGGCTTGGAAACTCGTTTCTGAGTGCTTCTGGACAAAAGTAACAGCCTAAGTGACAACATGCTGTCAAAATGCTTTTCGGGCCCTGAAAATACTAAAAGTGACATGTTGCTGTTTTCTGACCAACTAGTGATGAAAACCAGAAGAAACTGCCTTGCTACTATAGACTTCACCAAAGTACACGTTTCTGGCTTGGAAACTCGTTTCTGAGTGCTTCTGGACAAAAGTAACAGCCTAAGTGACAACATGCTGTCAAAATGCTTTTCGGGCCCTGAAAATACTAAAAGTGACATGTTGCTGTTTTCTGACCAACTAGTGATGAAAACCAGAAGAAACTGCCTTGCTACTATAGACTTCAGCAAAGTACATGTTTCTGGCTTGGAAACTTGTTTCTGACTGCTTCTGGACAAAAGTAACAGCCTAAGTGACAACATGCTGTCAAAATGCTTTTCGGGCCCTGAAAACACTAAAAGTGACATGTTGCTGTTTTCTGAGCAACTAGTGATGAAAACCACAAGAAACTGCCTTGCTACTATAGACTTCACCAAAGTACACGTTTCTGGCTTGGAAACTCGTTTCTGAGTGCTTCTGGACAAAAGTAACAGCCTAAGTGACAACATGCTGTCAAAATGCTTTTCGGCCCCTGAAAATACTAAAAGTGACATGTTGCTGTTTTCTGACCAACTAGTGATGAAAACCAGAAGAAACTGCCTTGCTACTATAGACTTCACCAAAGTACACGTTTCTGGCTTGGAAACTCGTTTCTGAGTGCTTCTGGACAAAAGTGACAACATGCTGTCAAAATGCTTTTCGGGCCCTGAAAACACTAAAAGTGACATGTTGCTGTTTTCTGACCAACTAGTGATGAAAGCCAGAAGAAACTGCCTTGCTACTATAGACTTCACCAAAGTACACGTTTCTGGCTTGGAAACTCGTTTCTGAGTGCTTCTGGACAAAAGTAACAGCCTAAGTGACAACATGCTGTCAAAATGCTTTTCGGGCCCTGAAAACACTAAAAGTGACATGTTGCTGTTTTCTGACCAACTAGTGATGAAAACCAGAAGAAACTGCCTTGCTACTATAGACTTCACCAAAGTACACGTTTCTGGCTTGGAAACTCGTTTCTGAGTGCTTCTGGACAAAAGTAACAGCCTAAGTGACAACATGCTGTCAAAATGCTTTTCGGGCCCTGAAAATACTAAAAGTGACATGTTGCTGTTTTCTGACCAACTAGTGATGAAAACCAGAAGAAACTGCCTTGCTACTATAGACTTCACCAAAGTACACGTTTCTGGCTTGGAAACTCGTTTTCTGAGTGCTTCTGGTGAAAAGTAACAGCCTAAGTGACAACATGCTGTCAAAATGCTTTTCGGGCCCTGAAAACACTAAAAGTGACATGTTGCTGTTTTCTGACCAACTAGTGATGAAAACCAGAAGAAACTGCCTTGCTACTATAGACTTCACCAAAGTACACGTTTCTGGCTTGGAAACTCATTTCTGGGTCCTTCTGGACAAAAGTAACAGCCTAAGTGACAACATGCTGTCAAAATGCTTTTCGGGCCCTGAAAACACTAAAAGTGACATGTTGCTGTTTTCTGACCAACTAGTGATGAAAAACCAGAAGAAACTGCCTTGCTACTATAGACTTCAGCAAAGTACACGTTTCTGGCTTGGAAACTCATTTCTGGGTGCTTCTGGACAAAAGTAACAGCCTAAGTGACAACATGCTGTCAAAATGCTTTTCGGGCCCTGAAAACACTAAAAGTGACATGTTGCTGTTTTCTGACCAACTAGTGATGAAAACCAGAAGAAACTGCCTTGCTACTATAGACTTCAGCAAAGTACATGTTTCTGGCTTGGAAACTTGTTTCTGAGTGCTTCTGGACAAAAGTAACAGCCTAAGTGACAACATGCTGTCAAAATGCTTTTCGGGCCCTGAAAACACTAAAAGTGACATGTTGCTGTTTTCTGAGCAACTAGTGATGAAAACCACAAGAAACTGCCTTGTTACTATAGACTTCAGCAAAGTACATGTTTCTGGCTTGGAAACTTGTTTCTGAGTGCTTCTGGACAAAAGTAACAGCCTAAGTGACAACATGCTGTCAAAATGCTTTTCTGGCCCTGAAAACACTAAAAGTGACATGTTGCTGTTTTCTGACCAACTAGTGATGAAAACCACAAGAAACTGCCTTGCTACTATAGACTTCAGCAAAGTACATGTTTCTGGCTTGGAAACTTGTTTCTGAGTGCTTCTGGACAAAAGTAACAGCCTAAGTGACAACATGCTGTCAAAATGCTTTTCGGGCCCTGAAAACACTAAAAGTGACATGTTGCTGTTTTCTGACCAACTAGTGATGAAAACCAGAAGAAACTGCCTTGCTACTATAGACTTCAGCAAAGTACATGTTTCTGGCTTGGAAACTTGTTTCTGAGTGCTTCTGGACAAAAGTAACAGCCTAAGTGACAACATGCTGTCAAAATGCTTTTCGGGCCCTGAAAACACTAAAAGTGACATGTTGCTGTTTTCTGAGCAACTAGTGATGAAAACCACAAGAAACTGCCTTGTTACTATAGACTTCAGCAAAGTACATGTTTCTGGCTTGGAAACTTGTTTCTGAGTGCTTCTGGACAAAAGTAACAGCCTAAGTGACAACATGCTGTCCAAAATGCTTTTCTGGCCCTGAAAACACTAAAAGTGACATGTTGCTGTTTTCTGACCAACTAGTGATGAAAACCACAAGAAACTGCCTTGCTACTATAGACTTCAGCAAAGTACATGTTTCTGGCTTGGAAACTTGTTTCTGAGTGCTTCTGGACAAAAGTAACAGCCTAAGTGACAACATGCTGTCAAAATGCTTTTCTGGCCCTGAAAACACTAAAAGTGACATGTTGCTGTTTTCTGAGCAACTAGTGATGAAAACCACAAGAAACTGCCTTGCTACTATAGACTTCAGCAAAGTACACGTTTCTGGCTTGGAAACTCATTTCTGGGTGCTTCTGGACAAAAGTAACAGCCTAAGTGACAACATGCTGTCAAAATGCTTTTCGGGCCCTGAAAACACTAAAAGTGACATGTTGCTGTTTTCTGACCAACTAGTGATGAAAACCAGAAGAAACTGCCTTGCTACTATAGACTTCAGCAAAGTACATGTTTCTGGCTTGGAAACTTGTTTCTGAGTGCTTCTGGACAAAAGTAACAGCCTAAGTGACAACATGCTGTCAAAATGCTTTTCGGGCCCTGAAAACACTAAAAGTGACATGTTGCTGTTTTCTGAGCAACTAGTGATGAAAACCACAAGAAACTGCCTTGTTACTATAGACTTCAGCAAAGTACATGTTTCTGGCTTGGAAACTTGTTTCTGAGTGCTTCTGGACAAAAGTAACAGCCTAAGTGACAACATGCTGTCAAAATGCTTTTCTGGCCCTGAAAACACTAAAAGTGACATGTTGCTGTTTTCTGACCAACTAGTGATGAAAACCACAAGAAACTGCCTTGCTACTATAGACTTCAGCAAAGTACATGTTTCTGGCTTGGAAACTTGTTTCTGAGTGCTTCTGGACAAAAGTAACAGCCTAAGTGACAACATGCTGTCAAAATGCTTTTCGGGCCCTGAAAACACTAAAAGTGACATGTTGCTGTTTTCTGACCAACTAGTGATGAAAACCAGAAGAAACTGCCTTGCTACTATAGACTTCAGCAAAGTACATGTTTCTGGCTTGGAAACTTGTTTCTGAGTGCTTCTGGACAAAAGTAACAGCCTAAGTGACAACATGCTGTCAAAATGCTTTTCTGGCCCTGAAAACACTAAAAGTGACATGTTGCTGTTTTCTGACCAACTAGTGATGAAAACCACAAGAAACTGCCTTGCTACTATAGACTTCAGCAAAGTACATGTTTCTGGCTTGGAAACTTGTTTCTGAGTGCTTCTGGACAAAAGTAACAGCCTAAGTGACAACATGCTGTCAAAATGCTTTTCTGGCCCTGAAAACACTAAAAGTGACATGTTGCTGTTTTCTGAGCAACTAGTGATGAAAACCACAAGAAACTGCCTTGCTACTATAGACTTCAGCAAAGTACACGTTTCTGGCTTGGAAACTCATTTCTGGGTGCTTCTGGACAAAAGTAACAGCCTAAGTGACAACATGCTGTCAAAATGCTTTTCGGGCCCTGAAAACACTAAAAGTGACATGTTGCTGTTTTCTGACCAACTAGTGATGAAAACCAGAAGAAACTGCCTTGCTACTATAGACTTCAGCAAAGTACATGTTTCTGGCTTGGAAACTTGTTTCTGAGTGCTTCTGGACAAAAGTAACAGCCTAAGTGACAACATGCTGTCAAAATGCTTTTCTGGCCCTGAAAACACTAAAAGTGACATGTTGCTGTTTTCTGACCAACTAGTGATGAAAACCACAAGAAACTGCCTTGCTACTATAGACTTCAGCAAAAGTACATGTTTCTGGCTTGGAAACTTGTTTCTGAGTGCTTCTGGACAAAAGTAACAGCCTAAGTGACAACATGCTGTCAAAATGCTTTTCTGGCCCTGAAAACACTAAAAGTGACATGTTGCTGTTTTCTGAGCAACTAGTGATGAAAACCACAAGAAACTGCCTTGCTACTATAGACTTCAGCAAAGTACATGTTTCTGGCTTGGAAACTTGTTTCTGAGTGCTTCTGGACAAAAGTAACAGCCTAAGTGACAACATGCTGTCAAAATGCTTTTCGGGCCCTGAAAACACTAAAAGTGACATGTTGCTGTTTTCTGACCAACTAGTGATGAAAACCAGAAGAAACTGCCTTGCTACTATAGACTTCAGCAAAGTACATGTTTCTGGCTTGGAAACTTGTTTCTGAGTGCTTCTGGACAAAAGTAACAGCCTAAGTGACAACATGCTGTCAAAATGCTTTTCGGGCCCTGAAAACACTAAAAGTGACATGTTGCTGTTTTCTGACCAACTAGTGATGAAAACCACAAGAAACTGCCTTGATACTATAGACTTCAGCAAAGTACATGTTTCTGGCTTGGAAACTTGTTTCTGAGTGCTTCTGGACAAAAGTAACAGCCTAAGTGACAACATGCTGTCAAAATGCTTTTCTGGCCCTGAAAACACTAAAAGTGACATGTTGCTGTTTTCTGAGCAACTAGTGATGAAAACCACAAGAAACTGCCTTGCTACTATAGACTTCAGCAAAGTACATGTTTCTGGCTTGGAAACTTGTTTCTGAGTGCTTCTGGACAAAAGTAACAGCCTAAGTGACAACATGCTGTCAAAATGCTTTTCGGGCCCTGAAAACACTAAAGTGACATGTTGCTGTTTTCTGACCAACTAGTGATGAAAACCACAAGAAACTGCCTTGCTACTATAGACTTCAGCAAAGTACATGTTTCTGGCTTGGAAACTTGTTTCTGAGTGCTTCTGGACAAAAGTAACAGCCTAAGTGACAACATGCTGTCAAAATGCTTTTCGGGCCCTGAAAACACTAAAAGTGACATGTTGCTGTTTTCTGAGCAACTAGTGATGAAAACCACAAGAAACTGCCTTGTTACTATAGACTTCAGCAAAGTACATGTTTCTGGCTTGGAAACTTGTTTCTGAGTGCTTCTGGACAAAAGTAACAGCCTAAGTGACAACATGCTGTCAAAATGCTTTTCTGGCCCTGAAAACACTAAAAGTGACATGTTGCTGTTTTCTGACCAACTAGTGATGAAAACCACAAGAAACTGCCTTGCTACTATAGACTTCAGCAAAGTACATGTTTCTGGCTTGGAAACTCGTTTCTGAGTGCTTCTGGACAAAAGTGACAACATGCTGTCAAAATGCTTTTCGGGCCCTGAAAACACTAAAAGTGACATGTTGCTGTTTTCTGACCAACTAGTGATGAAAACCAGAAGAAACTGCCTTGCTACTATAGACTTCACCAAAGTACACGTTTCTGGCTTGGAAACTCGTTTCTGAGTGCTTCTGGACAAAAGTAACAGCCTAAGTGACAACATGCTGTCAAAATGCTTTGCGGGCCCTGAAAACACTAAAAGTGACATGTTGCTGTTTTCTGACCAACTAGTGATGAAAACCAGAAGAAACTGCCTTGCTACTATAGACTTCACCAAAGTACACGTTTCTGGCTTGGAAACTCGTTTCTGAGTGCTTCTGGACAAAAGTAACAGCCTAAGTGACAACATGCTGTCAAAATGCTTTTCGGGCCCTGAAAATACTAAAAGTGACATGTTGCTGTTTTCTGACCAACTAGTGATGAAAACCAGAAGAAACTGCCTTGCTACTATAGACTTCACCAAAGTACACGTTTCTGGCTTGGAAACTCGTTTCTGAGTGCTTCTGGACAAAAGTAACAGCCTAAGTGACAACATGCTGTCAAAATGCTTTTCGGGCCCTGAAAACACTAAAAGTGACATGTTGCTGTTTTCTGACCAACTAGTGATGAAAACCAGAAGAAACTGCCTTGCTACTATAGACTTCAGCAAAGTACATGTTTCTGGCTTGGAAACTTGTTTCTGAGTGCTTCTGGACAAAAGTAACAGCCTAAGTGACAACATGCTGTCAAAATGCTTTTCGGGCCTGAAAACACTAAAAGTGACATGTTGCTGTTTTCTGAGCAACTAGTGATGAAAACCAGAAGAAACTGCCTTGATACTATAGACTTCAGCAAAGTACATGTTTTCTGGCTTGGAAACTTGTTTCTGAGTGCTTCTGGACAAAAGTAACAGCCTAAGTGACAACATGCTGTCAAAATGCTTTTCTGGCCCTGAAAACACTAAAAGTGACATGTTGCTGTTTTCTGACCAACTAGTGATGAAAACCACAAGAAACTGCCTTGCTACTATAGACTTCAGCAAAGTACATGTTTCTGGCTTGGAAACTTGTTTCTGAGTGCTTCTGGACAAAAGTAACAGCCTAAGTGACAACATGCTGTCAAAATGCTTTTCGGGCCCTGAAAACACTAAAAGTGACATGTTGCTGTTTTCTGACCAACTAGTGATGAAAACCAGAAGAAACTGCCTTGCTACTATAGACTTCAGCAAAGTACATGTTTCTGGCTTGGAAACTTGTTTCTGAGTGCTTCTGGACAAAAGTAACAGCCTAAGTGACAACATGCTGTCAAAATGCTTTTCGGGCCCTGAAAACACTAAAAGTGACATGTTGCTGTTTTCTGAGCAACTAGTGATGAAAACCACAAGAAACTGCCTTGTTACTATAGACTTCAGCAAAGTACATGTTTCTGGCTTGGAAACTTGTTTCTGAGTGCTTCTGGACAAAAGTAACAGCCTAAGTGACAACATGCTGTCAAAATGCTTTTCTGGCCCTGAAAACACTAAAAGTGACATGTTGCTGTTTTCTGACCAACTAGTGATGAAAACCACAAGAAACTGCCTTGCTACTATAGACTTCAGCAAAGTACATGTTTCTGGCTTGGAAACTTGTTTCTGAGTGCTTCTGGACAAAAGTAACAGCCTAAGTGACAACATGCTGTCAAAATGCTTTTCTGGCCCTGAAAACACTAAAAGTGACATGTTGCTGTTTTCTGAGCAACTAGTGATGAAAACCACAAGAAACTGCCTTGCTACTATAGACTTCAGCAAAGTACACGTTTCTGGCTTGGAAACTCATTTCTGGATGCTTCTGGACAAAAGTAACAGCCTAAGTGACAACATGCTGTCAAAATGCTTTTCTGGCCCTGAAAACACTAAAAGTGACATGTTGCTGTTTTCTGAGCAACTAGTGATGAAAACCACAAGAAACTGCCTTGCTACTATAGACTTCAGCAAAGTACATGTTTCTGGCTTGGAAACTTGTTCTGAGTGCTTCTGGACAAAAGTAACAGCCTAAGTGACAACATGCTGTCAAAATGCTTTTCGGGCCCTGAAAACACTAAAAGTGACATGTTGCTGTTTTCTGACCAACTAGTGATGAAAACCAGAAGAAACTGCCTTGCTACTATAGACTTCAGCAAAGTACATGTTTCTGGCTTGGAAACTTGTTTCTGAGTGCTTCTGGACAAAAGTAACAGCCTAAGTGACAACATGCTGTCAAAATGCTTTTCGGGCCCTGAAAACACTAAAAGTGACATGTTGCTGTTTTCTGACCAACTAGTGATGAAAACCAGAAGAAACTGCCTTGATACTATAGACTTCAGCAAAGTACATGTTTCTGGCTTGGAAACTTGTTTCTGAGTGCTTCTGGACAAAAGTAACAGCCTAAGTGACAACATGCTGTCAAAATGCTTTTCTGGCCCTGAAAACACTAAAAGTGACATGTTGCTGTTTTCTGAGCAACTAGTGATGAAAACCACAAGAAACTGCCTTGCTACTATAGACTTCAGCAAAGTACATGTTTCTGGCTTGGAAACTTGTTTCTGAGTGCTTCTGGACAAAAGTAACAGCCTAAGTGACAACATGCTGTCAAAATGCTTTTCGGGCCCTGAAAACACTAAAAGTGACATGTTGCTGTTTTCTGACCAACTAGTGATGAAAACCACAAGAAACTGCCTTGCTACTATAGACTTCAGCAAAGTACATGTTTCTGGCTTGGAAACTTGTTTCTGAGTGCTTCTGGACAAAAGTAACAGCCTAAGTGACAACATGCTGTCAAAATGCTTTTCGGGCCTGAAAACACTAAAAGGACATGTTGCTGTTTTCTGAGCAACTAGTGATGAAAACCACAAGAAACTGCCTTGTTACTATAGACTTCAGCAAAGTACATGTTTCTGGCTTGGAAACTTCTTGTTTCTGAGTGCTTCTGGACAAAAGTAACAGCCTAAGTGACAACATGCTGTCAAAATGCTTTTCTGGCCCTGAAAACACTAAAAGTGACATGTTGCTGTTTTCTGACCAACTAGTGATGAAAACCAGAAGAAACTGCCTTGCTACTATAGACTTCAGCAAAGTACATGTTTCTGGCTTGGAAACTTGTTTCTGACTGCTTCTGGACAAAAGTAACAGCCTAAGTGACAACATGCTGTCAAAATGCTTTTCGGGCCCTGAAAACACTAAAAGTGACATGTTGCTGTTTTCTGACCAACTAGTGATGAAAACCAGAAGAAACTGCCTTGCTACTATAGACTTCACCAAAGTACACGTTTCTGGCTTGGAAACTCGTTTCTGAGTGCTTCTGGACAAAAGTAACAGCCTAAGTGACAACATGCTGTCAAAATGCTTTTCGGGCCCTGAAAATACTAAAAGTGACATGTTGCTGTTTTCTGACCAACTAGTGATGAAAACCACAAGAAACTGCCTTGCTACTATAGACTTCAGCAAAGTACATGTTTCTGGCTTGGAAACTTGTTTCTGACTGCTTCTGGACAAAAGTAACAGCCTAAGTGACAACATGCTGTCAAAATGCTTTTCGGGCCCTGAAAACACTAAAAGTGACATGTTGCTGTTTTCTGAGCAACTAGTGATGAAAACCACAAGAAACTGCCTTGCTACTATAGACTTCACCAAAGTACACGTTTCTGGCTTGGAAACTCGTTTCTGAGTGCTTCTGGACAAAAGTAACAGCCTAAGTGACAACATGCTGTCAAAATGCTTTTCGGCCCCTGAAAATACTAAAAGTGACATGTTGCTGTTTTCTGACCAACTAGTGATGAAAACCAGAAGAAACTGCCTTGCTACTATAGACTTCACCAAAGTACACGTTTCTGGCTTGGAAACTCGTTTCTGAGTGCTTCTGGACAAAAGTGACAACATGCTGTCAAAATGCTTTTCGGGCCCTGAAAACACTAAAAGTGACATGTTGCTGTTTTCTGACCAACTAGTGATGAAAGCCAGAAGAAACTGCCTTGCTACTATAGACTTCACCAAAGTACACGTTTCTGGCTTGGAAACTCGTTTCTGAGTGCTTCTGGACAAAAGTAACAGCCTAAGTGACAACATGCTGTCAAAATGCTTTTCGGGCCCTGAAAACACTAAAAGTGACATGTTGCTGTTTTCTGACCAACTAGTGATGAAAACCAGAAGAAACTGCCTTGCTACTATAGACTTCACCAAAGTACACGTTTCTGGCTTGGAAACTCGTTTCTGAGTGCTTCTGGACAAAAGTAACAGCCTAAGTGACAAAATGCTGTCAAAATGATTTTCGGGCCCTGAAAACACTAAAAGTGACATGTTGCTGTTTTCTGACCAACTAGTGATGAAAACCAGAAGAAAATGCCTTGCTACTATAGACTTCAGCAAAGTACACGTTTCTGGCTTGGAAACTCATTTCTGGGTGCTTCTGGACAAAAGTAACAGTCTAAGTGACAACATGCTGTCAAAATGCTTTTCGGGCCCTGAAAACACTAAAAGTGACATGTTGCTGTTTTCTGAGCAACTAGTGATGAAAACCACAAGAAACTGCCTTGCTACTATAGACTTCAGCAAAGTACATGTTTCTGGCTTGGAAACTCGTTTCTGAGTGCTTCTGGTGAAAAGTAACAGCCTAAGTGACAACATGCTGTCAAAATGCTTTTCGGGCCCTGAAAACACTAAAAGTGACATGTTGCTGTTTTCTGACCAACTAGTGATGGAAACCAGAAGAAACTGCCTTGCTACTATAGACTTCACCAAAGTACACGTTTCTGGCTTGGAAACTCATTTCTGGGTGCTTCTGGACAAAAGTAACAGCCTAAGTGACAACATGCTGTCAAAATGCTTTTCGGGCCCTGAAAACACTAAAAGTGACATGTTGCTGTTTTCTGACCAACTAGTGATGAAAACCAGAAGAAACTGCCTTGCTACTATAGACTTCAGCAAAGTACACGTTTCTGGCTTGGAAACTCATTTCTGGGTGCTTATGGACAAAAGTAACAGTCTAAGTGACAACATGCTGTCAAAATGCTTTTCGGGCCCTGAAAACACTAAAAGTGACATGTTGCTGTTTTCTGAGCAACTAGTGATGAAAACCAGAAGAAACTGCCTTGCTACTATAGACTTCAGCAAAGTACATGTTTCTGGCTTGGAAACTTGTTTCTGACTGCTTCTGGACAAAAGTAACAGCCTAAGTGACAACATGCTGTCAAAATGCTTTTCGGGCCCTGAAAACACTAAAAGTGACATGTTGCTGTTTTCTGACCAACTAGTGATGAAAACCAGAAGAAACTGCCTTGCTACTATAGACTTCACCAAAGTACACGTTTCTGGCTTGGAAACTCGTTTCTGAGTGCTTCTGGACAAAAGTAACAGCCTAAGTGACAACATGCTGTCAAAATGCTTTTCGGGCCCTGAAAATACTAAAAGTGACATGTTGCTGTTTTCTGACCAACTAGTGATGAAAACCAGAAGAAACTGCCTTGCTACTATAGACTTCACCAAAGTACACGTTTCTGGCTTGGAAACTCGTTTCTGAGTGCTTCTGGACAAAAGTAACAGCCTAAGTGACAACATGCTGTCAAAATGCTTTTCGGGCCCTGAAAACACTAAAAGTGACATGTTGCTGTTTTCTGAGCAACTAGTGATGAAAACCACAAGAAACTGCCTTGCTACTATAGACTTCAGCAAAGTACATGTTTCTGGCTTGGAAACTTGTTTCTGAGTGCTTCTGGACAAAAGTAACAGCCTAAGTGACAACATGCTGTCAAAATGCTTTTCTGGCCCTGAAAACACTAAAAGTGACATGTTGCTGTTTTCTGAGCAACTAGTGATGAAAACCACAAGAAACTGCCTTGGTACTATAGACTTCAGCAAAGTACATGTTTCTGGCTTGGAAACTTGTTTCTGAGTGCTTCTGGACAAAAGTAACAGCCTAAGTGACAACATGCTGTCAAAATGCTTTTCGGGCCCTGAAAACACTAAAAGTGACATGTTGCTGTTTTCTGAGCAACTAGTGATGAAAACCAGAAGAAACTGCCTTGCTACTATAGACTTCAGCAAAGTACATGTTTCTGGCTTGGAAACTTGTTTCTGAGTGCTTCTGGACAAAAGTAACAGCCTAAGTGACAACATGCTGTCAAAATGCTTTTCGGGCCCCTGAAAACACTAAAAGTGACATGTTGCTGTTTTCTGAGCAAACTAGTGATGAAAACCAGAAGAAACTGCCTTGCTACTATAGACTTCAGCAAAGTACACGTTTCTGGCTTGGAAACTCATTTCTGGGTGCTTCTGGACAAAAGTAACAGCCTAAGTGACAACATGCTGTCAAAATGCTTTTCGGGCCCTGAAAACACTAAAGTGACATGTTGCTGTTTTCTGACCAACTAGTGATGAAAACCAGAAGAAACTGCCTTGCTACTATAGACTTCAGCAAAGTACATGTTTCTGGCTTGGAAACTTGTTTCTGACTGCTTCTGGACAAAAGTAACAGCCTAAGTGACAACATGCTGTCAAAATGCTTTTCGGGCCCTGAAAACACTAAAAGTGACATGTTGCTGTTTTCTGAGGCAACTAGTGATGAAAACCACAAGAACTGCCTTGCTACTATAGACTTCACCAAAGTACACGTTTCTGGCTTGGAAACTCGTTTCTGAGTGCTTCTGGACAAAAGTAACAGCCTAAGTGACAACATGCTGTCAAAATGCTTTTCGGCCCCTGAAAATACTAAAAGTGACATGTTGCTGTTTTCTGACCAACTAGTGATGAAAACCAGAAGAAACTGCCTTGCTACTATAGACTTCACCAAAGTACACGTTTCTGGCTTGGAAACTCGTTTTCTGAGTGCTTCTGGACAAAAGTGACAACATGCTGTCAAAATGCTTTTCGGGCCCTGAAAACACTAAAAGTGACATGTTGCTGTTTTCTGACCAACTAGTGATGAAAGCCAGAAGAAACTGCCTTGCTACTATAGACTTCACCAAAGTACACGTTTCTGGCTTGGAAACTCGTTTCTGAGTGCTTCTGGACAAAAGTAACAGCCTAAGTGACAACATGCTGTCAAAATGCTTTTCGGGCCCTGAAAACACTAAAAGTGACATGTTGCTGTTTTCTGACCAACTAGTGATGAAAACCAGAAGAAACTGCCTTGCTACTATAGACTTCACCAAAGTACACGTTTCTGGCTTGGAAACTCGTTTCTGAGTGCTTCTGGACAAAAGTAACAGCCTAAGTGACAAAATGCTGTCAAAATGATTTTTCGGCCCTGAAAACACTAAAAGTGACATGTTGCTGTTTTCTGACCAACTAGTGATGAAAACCAGAAGAAAATGCCTTGCTACTATAGACTTCAGCAAAGTACACGTTTCTGGCTTGGAAACTCATTTCTGGGTGCTTCTGGACAAAAGTAACAGGCCTAAGTGACAACATGCTGTCAAAATGCTTTTCGGCCCTGAAAACACTAAAAGTGACATGTTGCTGTTTTCTGAGCAACTAGTGATGAAAACCACAAGAAACTGCCTTGCTACTATAGACTTCAGCAAAGTACATGTTTCTGGCTTGGAAACTCGTTTCTGAGTGCTTCTGTGAAAAGTAACAGCCTAAGTGACAACATGCTGTCAAAATGCTTTTCGGGCCCTGAAAACACTAAAAGTGACATGTTGCTGTTTTCTGACCAACTAGTGATGGAAACCAGAAGAAACTGCCTTGCTACTATAGACTTCACCAAAGTACACGTTTCTGGCTTGGAAACTCATTTCTGGGTGCTTCTGGACAAAAGTAACAGCCTAAGTGACAACATGCTGTCAAAATGCTTTTCGGGCCCTGAAAACACTAAAAGTGACATGTTGCTGTTTTCTGACCAACTAGTGATGAAAACCAGAAGAAACTGCCTTGCTACTATAGACTTCAGCAAAGTACACGTTTCTGGCTTGGAAACTCATTTCTGGGTGCTTATGGACAAAAGTAACAGTCTAAGTGACAACATGCTGTCAAAATGCTTTTCGGCCCTGAAAACACTAAAAAGTGACATGTTGCCTGTTTTTCTGAGCAACTAGTGATGAAAACCAGAAGAAACTGCCTTGCTACTATAGACTTCAGCAAAGTACATGTTTCTGGCTTGGAAACTTGTTTCTGACTGCTTCTGGACAAAAGTAACAGCCTAAGTGACAACATGCTGTCAAAATGCTTTTCGGGCCCTGAAAACACTAAAAGTGACATGTTGCTGTTTTCTGACCAACTAGTGATGAAAACCAGAAGAAACTGCCTTGCTACTATAGACTTCACCAAAGTACACGTTTCTGGCTTGGAAACTCGTTTCTGAGTGCTTCTGGACAAAAGTAACAGCCTAAGTGACAACATGCTGTCAAAATGCTTTTCGGGCCCTGAAAATACTAAAAGTGACATGTTGCTGTTTTCTGACCAACTAGTGATGAAAACCAGAAGAAACTGCCTTGCTACTATAGACTTCACCAAAGTACACGTTTCTGGCTTGGAAACTCGTTTCTGAGTGCTTCTGGACAAAAGTAACAGCCTAAGTGACAACATGCTGTCAAAATGCTTTTCGGGCCCTGAAAACACTAAAAGTGACATGTTGCTGTTTTCTGACCAACTAGTGATGAAAACCAGAAGAAACTGCCTTGCTACTATAGACTTCAGCAAAGTACATGTTTCTGGCTTGGAAACTTGTTTCTGACTGCTTCTGGACAAAAGTAACAGCCTAAGTGACAACATGCTGTCAAAATGCTTTTCGGGCCCTGAAAACACTAAAAGTGACATGTTGCTGTTTTTCTGAGCAACTAGTGATGAAAACCACAAGAAACTGCCTTGCTACTATAGACTTCACCAAAGTACACGTTTCTGGCTTGGAAACTCGTTTCTGAGTGCTTCTGGACAAAAGTAACAGCCTAAGTGACAACATGCTGTCAAAATGCTTTTCGGCCCCTGAAAATACTAAAAGTGACATGTTGCTGTTTTCTGACCAACTAGTGATGAAAACCAGAAGAAACTGCCTTGCTACTATAGACTTCACCAAAGTACACGTTTCTGGCTTGGAAACTCGTTTCTGAGTGCTTCTGGACAAAGTGACAACATGCTGTCAAAATGCTTTTCGGGCCCTGAAAACACTAAAAGTGACATGTTGCTGTTTTCTGACCAACTAGTGATGAAAGCCGAGAAGAAACTGCCTTGCTACTATAGACTTCACCAAAGTACACGTTTCTGGCTTGGAAACTCGTTTCTGAGTGCTTCTGGACAAAAGTAACAGCCTAAGTGACAACATGCTGTCAAAATGCTTTTCGGGCCCTGAAAACACTAAAAGTGACATGTTGCTGTTTTCTGACCAACTAGTGATGAAAACCAGAAGAAACTGCCTTGCTACTATAGACTTCACCAAAGTACACGTTTCTGGCTTGGAAACTCGTTTCTGAGTGCTTCTGGACAAAAGTAACAGCCTAAGTGACAAAATGCTGTCAAAATGATTTTCGGGCCCTGAAAACACTAAAAGTGACATGGTTGCTGTTTTCTGACCAACTAGTGATGAAAACCAGAAGAAAATGCCTTGCTACTATAGACTTCAGCAAAGTACACGTTTCTGGCTTGGAAACTCATTTCTGGGTGCTTCTGGACAAAAGTAACAGTCTAAGTGACAACATGCTGTCAAAATGCTTTTCGGGCCCTGAAAACACTAAAAGTGACATGTTGCTGTTTTCTGAGCAACTAGTGATGAAAACCACAAGAAACTGCCTTGCTACTATAGACTTCAGCAAAGTACATGTTTCTGGCTTGGAAACTCGTTTCTGAGTGCTTCTGGTGAAAAGTAACAGCCTAAGTGACAACATGCTGTCAAAATGCTTTTCGGGCCCTGAAAACACTAAAAGTGACATGTTGCTGTTTTCTGACCACTAGTGATGGAAACCAGAAGAAACTGCCTTGCTACTATAGACTTCACCAAAGTACACGTTTCTGGCTTGGAAACTCATTTCTGGGTGCTTCTGGACAAAAGTAACAGCCTAAGTGACAACATGCTGTCAAAATGCTTTTCGGGCCCTGAAAACACTAAAAGTGACATGTTGCTGTTTTCTGACCAACTAGTGATGAAAACCAGAAGAAACTGCCTTGCTACTATAGACTTCAGCAAAGTACACGTTTCTGGCTTGGAAACTCATTTCTGGGTGCTTATGGACAAAAGTAACAGTCTAAGTGACAACATGCTGTCAAAATGCTTTTCGGGCCCTGAAAACACTAAAAGTGACATGTTGCTGTTTTCTGAGCAACTAGTGATGAAAACCAGAAGAAACTGCCTTGCTACTATAGACTTCAGCAAAGTACATGTTTCTGGCTTGGAACTTGTTTCTGACTGCTTCTGGACAAAAGTAACAGCCTAAGTGACAACATGCTGTCAAAAATGCTTTTCGGGCCCTGAAAACACTAAAAGTGACATGTTGCTGTTTTCTGAGCAACTAGTGATGAAAACCACAAGAAACTGCCTTGCTACTATAGACTTCAGCAAGTACATGTTTCTGGCTTGGAAACTTGTTTCTGAGTGCTTCTGGACAAAAGTAACAGCCTAAGTGACAACATGCTGTCAAAATGCTTTTCTGGCCCTTGAAAACACTAAAAGTGACATGTTGCTGTTTTCTGAGCAACTAGTGATGAAAACCACAAGAAACTGCCTTGCTACTATAGACTTCAGCAAAGTACATGTTTCTGGCTTGGAAACTTGTTTCTGAGTGCTTCTGGACAAAAGTAACAGCCTAAGTGACAACCATGCTGTCAAAATGCTTTTCGGGCCCTGAAAACACTAAAAGTGACATGTTGCTGTTTTCTGACCAACTAGTGATGAAAACCAGAAGAAACTGCCTTGCTACTATAGACTTCAGCAAAGTACATGTTTCTGGCTTGGAAACTTGTTTCTGAGTGCTTCTGGACAAAAGTAACAGCCTAAGTGACAACATGCTGTCAAAATGCTTTTCGGGCCCTGAAAACACTAAAAGTGACATGTTGCTGTTTTCTGAGCAACTAGTGATGAAACCAGAAGAAACTGCCTTGATACTATAGACTTCAGCAAAGTACATGTTTCTGGCTTGGAAACTTGTTTCTGAGTGCTTCTGGACAAAAGTAACAGCCTAAGTGACAACATGCTGTCAAAATGCTTTTCTGGCCCTGAAAACACTAAAAGTGACATGTTGCTGTTTTTCTGAGCAACTAGTGATGAAAACCACAAGAAACTGCCTTGCTACTATAGACTTCAGCAAAGTACATGTTTCTGGCTTGGAAACTTGTTTCTGAGTGCTTCTGGACAAAAGTAACAGCCTAAGTGACAACATGCTGTCAAAATGCTTTTCGGGCCCTGAAAACACTAAAAGTGACATGTTGCTGTTTTCTGACCAACTAGTGATGAAAACCACAAGAAAACTGCCTTGCTACTATAGACTTCAGCAAAGTACATGTTTCTGGCTTGGAAACTTGTTTCTGAGTGCTTCTGGACAAAAGTAACAGCCTAAGTGACAACATGCTGTCAAAATGCTTTTCGGGCCCTGAAAACACTAAAAGTGACATGTTGCTGTTTTCTGAGCAACTAGTGATGAAACCACAAGAAACTGCCTTGCTACTATAGACTTCAGCAAAGTACATGTTTCTGGCTTGGAAACTTGTTTCTGAGTGCTTCTGGACAAAAGTAACAGCCTAAGTGACAACATGCTGTCAAAATGCTTTTCGGGCCCTTGAAAACACTAAAAGTGACATGTTGCTGTTTTCTGAGCAACTAGTGATGAAAACCAGAAGAAACTGCCTTGATACTATAGACTTCAGCAAAGTACATGTTTCTGGCTTGGAAACTTGTTTCTGAGTGCTTCTGGACAAAAGTAACAGCCTAAGTGACAACATGCTGTCAAAATGCTTTTCTGGCCCTGAAAACACTAAAAGTGACATGTTGCTGTTTCTGACCAACTAGTGATGAAAACCACAAGAAACTGCCTTGCTACTATAGACTTCAGCAAAGTACATGTTTCTGGCTTGGAAACTTGTTTCTGAGTGCTTCTGGACAAAAGTAACAGCCTAAGTGACAACATGCTGTCAAAATGCTTTTCGGGCCCTGAAAACACTAAAAGTGACATGTTGCTGTTTTCTGACCAACTAGTGATGAAAACCACAAGAAACTGCCTTGCTACTATAGACTTCAGCAAAGTACATGTTTCTGGCTTGGAACTTGTTTCTGAGTGCTTCTGGACAAAAGTAACAGCCTAAGTGACAACATGCTGTCAAAATGCTTTTCGGGCCCTGAAAACACTAAAAGTGACATGTTGCTGTTTTCTGAGCAACTAGTGATGAAAACCACAAGAACTGCCTTGCTACTATAGACTTCAGCAAAGTACATGTTTCTGGCTTGGAAACTCGTTTCTGAGTGCTTCTGGTGAAAAGTAACAGCCTAAGTGACAACATGCTGTCAAATGCTTTTCGGGCCCTGAAAACACTAAAAGTGACATGTTGCTGTTTTCTGACCAACTAGTGATGAAAACCAGAAGAAACTGCCTTGCTACTATAGACTTCAGCAAAGTACACGTTTCTGGCTTGGAAACTCATTTCTAGGTGCTTATGGACAAAAGTAACAGTCTAAGTGACAACATGCTGTCAAAATGCTTTTCGGGCCCTGAAAACACTAAAAGTGACATGTTGCTGTTTTCTGAGCAACTAGTGATGAAAACCACAAGAAACTGCCTTGCTACTATAGACTTCAGCAAAGTACATGTTTCTGGCTTGGAAACTCGTTTTCTGAGTGCTTCTGGTGAAAAGTAACAGCCTAAGTGACAACATGCTGTCAAAATGCTTTTCGGGCCCTGAAAACACTAAAAGTGACATGTTGCTGTTTTCTGACCAACTAGTGATGAAAACCAGAAGAAACTGCCTTGCTACTATAGACTTCAGCAAAGTACATGTTTCTGGCTTGGAAACTTGTTTCTGACTGCTTCTGGACAAAAGTAACAGCCTAAGTGACAACATGCTGTCAAAATGCTTTTCGGGCCCTGAAAACACTAAAAGTGACATGTTGCTGTTTTCTGAGCAACTAGTGATGAAAACCACAAGAAACTGCCTTGCTACTATAGACTTCACCAAAGTACACGTTTCTGGCTTGGGAAACTCGTTTCTGAGTGCTTCTGGACAAAAGTAACAGCCTAAGTGACAACATGCTGTCAAAATGCTTTTCGGCCCCTGAAAATACTAAAAGTGACATGTTGCTGTTTTCTGACCAACTAGTGATGAAAACCAGAAGAAACTGCCTTGCTACTATAGACTTCACCAAAGTACACGTTTCTGGCTTGGAAACTCGTTTCTGAGTGCTTCTGGACAAAAGTGACAACATGCTGTCAAAATGCTTTTCGGGCCCTGAAAACACTAAAAGTGACATGTTGCTGTTTTCTGACCAACTAGTGATGAAAGCCAGAAGAAACTGCCTTGCTACTATAGACTTCAGCAAAGTACACGTTTCTGGCTTGGAAACTCATTTCTGGGTGCTTCTGGACAAAAGTAACAGTCTAAGTGACAACATGCTGTCAAAATGCTTTTCGGGCCCTGAAAACACTAAAAGTGACATGTTGCTGTTTTCTGAGCAACTAGTGATGAAAACCACAAGAAACTGCCTTGCTACTATAGACTTCAGCAAAGTACATGTTTCTGGCTTGGAAACTCGTTTCTGAGTGCTTCTGGTGAAAAGTAACAGCCTAAGTGACAACATGCTGTCAAAATGCTTTTCGGGCCCTGAAAACACTAAAAGTGACATGTTGCTGTTTTCTGACCAACTAGTGATGGAAACCAGAAGAAACTGCCTTGCTACTATAGACTTCACCAAAGTACACGTTTCTGGCTTGGAAACTCATTTCTGGGTGCTTCTGGACAAAAGTAACAGCCTAAGTGACAACATGCTGTCAAAATGCTTTTCGGGCCCTGAAAACACTAAAAGTGACATGTTGCTGTTTTCTGACCAACTAGTGATGAAAACCAGAAGAAACTGCCTTGCTACTATAGACTTCAGCAAAGTACACGTTTCTGGCTTGGAAACTCATTTCTGGGTGCTTATGGACAAAAGTAACAGTCTAAGTGACAACATGCTGTCAAAATGCTTTTCGGGCCCTGAAAACACTAAAAGTGACATGTTGCTGTTTTCTGAGCAACTAGTGATGAAAACCACAAGAAACTGCCTTGCTACTATAGACTTCAGCAAAGTACATGTTTCTGGCTTGGAAACTTGTTTCTGAGTGCTTCTGGACAAAAGTAACAGCCTAAGTGACAACATGCTGTCAAAATGCTTTTCTGGCCCTGAAAACACTAAAAGTGACATGTTGCTGTTTTCTGAGCAACTAGTGATGAAAACCACAAGAAACTGCCTTGCTACTATAGACTTCAGCAAAGTACATGTTTCTGGCTTGGAAACTTGTTTCTGAGTGCTTCTGGACAAAAGTAACAGCCTAAGTGACAACATGCTGTCAAAATGCTTTTCGGGCCCTGAAAACACTAAAAGTGACATGTTGCTGTTTTCTGACCAACTAGTGATGAAAACCAGAAGAAACTGCCTTGCTACTATAGACTTCAGCAAAGTACATGTTTCTGGCTTGGAAACTTGTTTCTGAGTGCTTCTGGACAAAAGTAACAGCCTAAGTGACAACATGCTGTCAAAATGCTTTTCGGGCCCTGAAAACACTAAAAGTGACATGTTGCTGTTTTCTGAGCAACTAGTGATGAAAACCAGAAGAAACTGCCTTGATACTATAGACTTCAGCAAAGTACATGTTTCTGGCTTGGAAACTTGTTACTGAGTGCTTCTGGACAAAAGTAACAGCCTAAGTGACAACATGCTGTCAAAATGCTTTTCTGGCCCTGAAAACACTAAAAGTGACATGTTGCTGTTTTCTGACCAACTAGTGATGAAAACCACAAGAAACTGCCTTGCTACTATAGACTTCAGCAAAGTACATGTTTCTGGCTTGGAAACTTGTTTCTGAGTGCTTCTGGACAAAAGTAACAGCCTAAGTGACAACATGCTGTCAAAATGCTTTTCGGGCCCTGAAAACACTAAAAGTGACATGTTGCTGTTTTCTGACCAACTAGTGATGAAAACCACAAGAAACTGCCTTGCTACTATAGACTTCAGCAAAGTACATGTTTCTGGCTTGGAAACTTGTTTCTGAGTGCTTCTGGACAAAAGTAACAGCCTAAGTGACAACATGCTGTCAAAATGCTTTTCGGGCCCTGAAAACACTAAAAGTGACATGTTGCTGTTTTCTGAGCAACTAGTGATGAAAACCACAAGAAACTGCCTTGCTACTATAGACTTCAGCAAAGTACATGTTTCTGGCTTGGAAACTCGTTTCTGAGTGCTTCTGGTGAAAAGTAACAGCCTAAGTGACAACATGCTGTCAAAATGCTTTTCGGCGCCCTGAAAACACTAAAAGTGACATGTTGCTGTTTTCTGACCAACTAGTGATGAAAACCAGAAGAAACTGCCTTGCTACTATAGACTTCACCAAAGTACACGTTTCTGGCTTGGAAACTCATTTCTGGGTGCTTCTGGACAAAAGTAACAGCCTAAGTGACAACATGCTGTCAAAATGCTTTTCGGGCCCTGAAAACACTAAAAGTGACATGTTGCTGTTTTCTGACCAACTAGTGATGAAAACCAGAAGAAACTGCCTTGCTCTATAGACTTCAGCAAAGTACACGTTTCTGGCTTGGAAACTCATTTCTAGGTGCTTATGGACAAAAGTAACAGTCTAAGTGACAACATGCTGTCAAAATGCTTTTCGGGCCCTGAAAACACTAAAAGTGACATGTTGCTGTTTTCTGAGCAACTAGTGATGAAAACCAGAAGAAACTGCCTTGCTACTATAGACTTCAGCAAAGTACATGTTTCTGGCTTGGAAACTTGTTTCTGACTGCTTCTGGACAAAAGTAACAGCCTAAGTGACAACATGCTGTCAAAATGCTTTTCGGGCCCTGAAAACACTAAAAGTGACATGTTGCTGTTTTCTGAGCAACTAGTGATGAAAACCACAAGAAACTGCCTTGCTACTATAGACTTCAGCAAAGTACATGTTTCTGGCTTGGAAACTTGTTTCTGAGTGCTTCTGGACAAAAGTAACAGCCTAAGTGACAACATGCTGTCAAAATGCTTTTCTGGCCCTGAAAACACTAAAAGTGACATGTTGCTGTTTTCTGAGCAACTAGTGATGAAAACCACAAGAAACTGCCTTGCTACTATAGACTTCAGCAAAGTACATGTTTCTGGCTTGGAAACTTGTTTCTGAGTGCTTCTGGACAAAAGTAACAGCCTAAGTGACAACATGCTGTCAAAATGCTTTTCGGGCCCTGAAAACACTAAAAGTGACATGTTGCTGTTTTCTGAGCAAACTAGTGATGAAAACCAGAAGAAACTGCCTTGCTACTATAGACTTCAGCAAAGTACATGTTTCTGGCTTGGAAACTTGTTTCTGAGTGCTTCTGGACAAAAGTAACAGCCTAAGTGACAACATGCTGTCAAAATGCTTTTCGGGCCCTGAAAACACTAAAAGTGACATGTTGCTGTTTTCTGAGCAACTAGTGATGAAAACCAGAAGAAACTGCCTTGATACTATAGACTTCAGCAAAGTACATGTTTCTGGCTTGGAAACTTGTTTCTGAGTGCTTCTGGACAAAAGTAACAGCCTAAGTGACAACATGCTGTCAAAATGCTTTTCGGGCCCTGAAAACACTAAAAGTGACATGTTGCTGTTTTCTGACCAACTAGTGATGAAAACCACAAGAAACTGCCTTGCTACTATAGACTTCAGCAAAGTACACGTTTCTGGCTTGGAAACTCATTTCTGGGTGCTTCTGGACAAAAGTAACAGCCTAAGTGACAACATGCTGTCAAAATGCTTTTCGGGCCCTGAAAACACTAAAAGTGACATGTTGCTGTTTTCTGACCAACTAGTGATGAAAACCAGAAGAAACTGCCTTGCTACTATAGACTTCAGCAAAGTACATGTTTCTGGCTTGGAAACTTGTTTCTGACTGCTTCTGGACAAAAGTAACAGCCTAAGTGACAACATGCTGTCAAAATGCTTTTCTGGCCCTGAAAACACTAAAAGTGACATGTTGCTGTTTTCTGAGCAACTAGTGATGAAAACCACAAGAAACTGCCTTGCTACTATAGACTTCAGCAAAGTACATGTTTCTGGCTTGGAAACTTGTTTCTGAGTGCTTCTGGACAAAAGTAACAGCCTAAGTGACAACATGCTGTCAAAATGCTTTTCGGGCCCTGAAAACACTAAAAGTGACATGTTGCTGTTTTCTGAGCAACTAGTGATGAAAACCAGAAGAAACTGCCTTGCTACTATAGACTTCAGCAAAGTACATGTTTCTGGCTTGGAAACTTGTTTCTGAGTGCTTCTGGACAAAAGTAACAGCCTAAGTGACAACATGCTGTCAAAATGCTTTTCGGGCCCTGAAAACACTAAAAGTGACATGTTGCTGTTTTCTGAGCAACTAGTGATGAAAACCAGAAGAAACTGCCTTGATACTATAGACTTCAGCAAAGTACATGTTTCTGGCTTGGAAACTTGTTTCTGAGTGCTTCTGGACAAAAGTAACAGCCTAAGTGACAACATGCTGTCAAAATGCTTTTCGGGCCCTGAAAACACTAAAAGTGACATGTTGCTGTTTTCTGACCAACTAGTGATGAAAACCACAAGAAACTGCCTTGCTACTATAGACTTCAGCAAAGTACACGTTTCTGGCTTGGAAACTCATTTCTGGGTGCTTCTGGACAAAAGTAACAGCCTAAGTGACAACATGCTGTCAAAATGCTTTTCGGGCCCTGAAAACACTAAAAGTGACATGTTGCTGTTTTCTGAGCAACTAGTGATGAAAACCAGAAGAAACTGCCTTGCTACTATAGACTTCAGCAAAGTACATGTTTCTGGCTTGGAAACTTGTTTCTGACTGCTTCTGGACAAAAGTAACAGCCTAAGTGACAACATGCTGTCAAAATGCTTTTCGGGCCCTGAAAACACTAAAAGTGACATGTTGCTGTTTTCTGAGCAACTAGTGATGAAAACCACAAGAAACTGCCTTGCTACTATAGACTTCACCAAAGTACACGTTTCTGGCTTGGAAACTCGTTTCTGAGTGCTTCTGGACAAAAGTAACAGCCTAAGTGACAACATGCTGTCAAAATGCTTTTCGGCCCCTGAAAATACTAAAAGTGACATGTTGCTGTTTTCTGACCAACTAGTGATGAAAACCAGAAGAAACTGCCTTGCTACTATAGACTTCACCAAAGTACACGTTTCTGGCTTGGAAACTCGTTTCTGAGTGCTTCTGGACAAAAGTGACAACATGCTGTCAAAATGCTTTTCGGGCCCTGAAAACACTAAAAGTGACATGTTGCTGTTTTCTGACCAACTAGTGATGAAAGCCAGAAGAAACTGCCTTGCTACTATAGACTTCAGCAAAGTACACGTTTCTGGCTTGGAAACTCATTTCTGGGTGCTTCTGGACAAAAGTAACAGTCTAAGTGACAACATGCTGTCAAAATGCTTTTCGGGCCCTGAAAACACTAAAAGTGACATGTTGCTGTTTTCTGAGCAACTAGTGATGAAAACCACAAGAAACTGCCTTGCTACTATAGACTTCAGCAAAGTACATGTTTCTGGCTTGGAAACTCGTTTCTGAGTGCTTCTGGTGAAAAGTAACAGCCTAAGTGACAACATGCTGTCAAAATGCTTTTCGGGCCCTGAAAACACTAAAAGTGACATGTTGCTGTTTTCTGACCAACTAGTGATGGAAACCAGAAGAAACTGCCTTGCTACTATAGACTTCACCAAAGTACACGTTTCTGGCTTGGAAACTCATTTCTGGGTGCTTCTGGACAAAAGTAACAGCCTAAGTGACAACATGCTGTCAAAATGCTTTTCGGGCCCTGAAAACACTAAAAGTGACATGTTGCTGTTTTCTGACCAACTAGTGATGAAAACCAGAAGAAACTGCCTTGCTACTATAGACTTCAGCAAAGTACACGTTTCTGGCTTGGAAACTCATTTCTGGGTGCTTATGGACAAAAGTAACAGTCTAAGTGACAACATGCTGTCAAAATGCTTTTCGGGCCCTGAAAACACTAAAAGTGACATGTTGCTGTTTTCTGAGCAACTAGTGATGAAAACCAGAAGAAACTGCCTTGCTACTATAGACTTCAGCAAAGTACATGTTTCTGGCTTGGAAACTTGTTTCTGACTGCTTCTGGACAAAAGTAACAGCCTAAGTGACAACATGCTGTCAAAATGCTTTTCGGGCCCTGAAAACACTAAAAGTGACATGTTGCTGTTTTCTGAGCAACTAGTGATGAAAACCACAAGAAACTGCCTTGCTACTATAGACTTCAGCAAAGTACATGTTTCTGGCTTGGAAACTTGTTTCTGAGTGCTTCTGGACAAAAGTAACAGCCTAAGTGACAACATGCTGTCAAAATGCTTTTCTGGCCCTGAAAACACTAAAAGTGACATGTTGCTGTTTTCTGAGCAACTAGTGATGAAAACCACAAGAAACTGCCTTGCTACTATAGACTTCAGCAAAGTACATGTTTCTGGCTTGGAAACTTGTTTCTGAGTGCTTCTGGACAAAAGTAACAGCCTAAGTGACAACATGCTGTCAAAATGCTTTTCGGGCCCTGAAAACACTAAAAGTGACATGTTGCTGTTTTCTGACCAACTAGTGATGAAAACCAGAAGAAACTGCCTTGCTACTATAGACTTCAGCAAAGTACATGTTTCTGGCTTGGAAACTTGTTTCTGAGTGCTTCTGGACAAAAGTAACAGCCTAAGTGACAACATGCTGTCAAAATGCTTTTCGGGCCCTGAAAACACTAAAAGTGACATGTTGCTGTTTTCTGAGCAACTAGTGATGAAAACCAGAAGAAACTGCCTTGATACTATAGACTTCAGCAAAGTACATGTTTCTGGCTTGGAAACTTGTTTCTGAGTGCTTCTGGACAAAAGTAACAGCCTAAGTGACAACATGCTGTCAAAATGCTTTTCTGGCCCTGAAAACACTAAAAGTGACATGTTGCTGTTTTCTGACCAACTAGTGATGAAAACCACAAGAAACTGCCTTGCTACTATAGACTTCAGCAAAGTACATGTTTCTGGCTTGGAAACTTGTTTCTGAGTGCTTCTGGACAAAAGTAACAGCCTAAGTGACAACATGCTGTCAAAATGCTTTTCGGGCCCTGAAAACACTAAAAGTGACATGTTGCTGTTTTCTGACCAACTAGTGATGAAAACCACAAGAAACTGCCTTGCTACTATAGACTTCAGCAAAGTACATGTTTCTGGCTTGGAAACTTGTTTCTGAGTGCTTCTGGACAAAAGTAACAGCCTAAGTGACAACATGCTGTCAAAATGCTTTTCGGGCCCTGAAAACACTAAAAGTGACATGTTGCTGTTTTCTGAGCAACTAGTGATGAAAACCACAAGAAACTGCCTTGCTACTATAGACTTCAGCAAAGTACATGTTTCTGGCTTGGAAACTCGTTTCTGAGTGCTTCTGGTGAAAAGTAACAGCCTAAGTGACAACATGCTGTCAAAATGCTTTTCGGGCCCTGAAAACACTAAAAGTGACATGTTGCTGTTTTCTGACCAACTAGTGATGAAAACCAGAAGAAACTGCCTTGCTACTATAGACTTCACCAAAGTACACGTTTCTGGCTTGGAAACTCATTTCTGGGTGCTTCTGGACAAAAGTAACAGCCTAAGTGACAACATGCTGTCAAAATGCTTTTCGGGCCCTGAAAACACTAAAAGTGACATGTTGCTGTTTTCTGACCAACTAGTGATGAAAACCAGAAGAAACTGCCTTGCTACTATAGACTTCAGCAAAGTACACGTTTCTGGCTTGGAAACTCATTTCTAGGTGCTTATGGACAAAAGTAACAGTCTAAGTGACAACATGCTGTCAAAATGCTTTTCGGGCCCTGAAAACACTAAAAGTGACATGTTGCTGTTTTCTGACCAACTAGTGATGAAAACCAGAAGAAACTGCCTTGCTACTATAGACTTCAGCAAAGTACATGTTTCTGGCTTGGAAACTTGTTTCTGACTGCTTCTGGACAAAAGTTACAGCCTAAGTGACAACATGCTGTCAAAATGCTTTTCTGGCCCTGAAAACACTAAAAGTGACATGTTGCTGTTTTCTGAGCAACTAGTGATGAAAACCACAAGAAACTGCCTTGCTACTATAGACTTCAGCAAAGTACATGTTTCTGGCTTGGAAACTTGTTTCTGAGTGCTTCTGGACAAAAGTAACAGCCTAAGTGACAACATGCTGTCAAAATGCTTTTCGGGCCCTGAAAACACTAAAAGTGACATGTTGCTGTTTTCTGAGCAACTAGTGATGAAAACCAGAAGAAACTGCCTTGCTACTATAGACTTCAGCAAAGTACATGTTTCTGGCTTGGAAACTTGTTTCTGAGTGCTTCTGGACAAAAGTAACAGCCTAAGTGACAACATGCTGTCAAAATGCTTTTCGGGCCCTGAAAACACTAAAAGTGACATGTTGCTGTTTTCTGAGCAACTAGTGATGAAAACCAGAAGAAACTGCCTTGATACTATAGACTTCAGCAAAGTACATGTTTCTGGCTTGGAAACTTGTTTCTGAGTGCTTCTGGACAAAAGTAACAGCCTAAGTGACAACATGCTGTCAAAATGCTTTTCGGGCCCTGAAAACACTAAAAGTGACATGTTGCTGTTTTCTGACCAACTAGTGATGAAAACCACAAGAAACTGCCTTGCTACTATAGACTTCAGCAAAGTACACGTTTCTGGCTTGGAAACTCATTTCTGGGTGCTTCTGGACAAAAGTAACAGCCTAAGTGACAACATGCTGTCAAAATGCTTTTCGGGCCCTGAAAACACTAAAAGTGACATGTTGCTGTTTTCTGACCAACTAGTGATGAAAACCAGAAGAAACTGCCTTGCTACTATAGACTTCAGCAAAGTACATGTTTCTGGCTTGGAAACTTGTTTCTGACTGCTTCTGGACAAAAGTAACAGCCTAAGTGACAACATGCTGTCAAAATGCTTTTCGGGCCCTGAAAACACTAAAAGTGACATGTTGCTGTTTTCTGAGCAACTAGTGATGAAAACCACAAGAAACTGCCTTGCTACTATAGACTTCACCAAAGTACACGTTTCTGGCTTGGAAACTCGTTTCTGAGTGCTTCTGGACAAAAGTAACAGCCTAAGTGACAACATGCTGTCAAAATGCTTTTCGGCCCCTGAAAATACTAAAAGTGACATGTTGCTGTTTTCTGACCAACTAGTGATGAAAACCAGAAGAAACTGCCTTGCTACTATAGACTTCACCAAAGTACACGTTTCTGGCTTGGAAACTCGTTTCTGAGTGCTTCTGGACAAAAGTGACAACATGCTGTCAAAATGCTTTTCGGGCCCTGAAAACACTAAAAGTGACATGTTGCTGTTTTCTGACCAACTAGTGATGAAAGCCAGAAGAAACTGCCTTGCTACTATAGACTTCAGCAAAGTACACGTTTCTGGCTTGGAAACTCATTTCTGGGTGCTTCTGGACAAAAGTAACAGTCTAAGTGACAACATGCTGTCAAAATGCTTTTCGGGCCCTGAAAACACTAAAAGTGACATGTTGCTGTTTTCTGAGCAACTAGTGATGAAAACCACAAGAAACTGCCTTGCTACTATAGACTTCAGCAAAGTACATGTTTCTGGCTTGGAAACTCGTTTCTGAGTGCTTCTGGTGAAAAGTAACAGCCTAAGTGACAACATGCTGTCAAAATGCTTTTCGGGCCCTGAAAACACTAAAAGTGACATGTTGCTGTTTTCTGACCAACTAGTGATGGAAACCAGAAGAAACTGCCTTGCTACTATAGACTTCACCAAAGTACACGTTTCTGGCTTGGAAACTCATTTCTGGGTGCTTCTGGACAAAAGTAACAGCCTAAGTGACAACATGCTGTCAAAATGCTTTTCGGGCCCTGAAAACACTAAAAGTGACATGTTGCTGTTTTCTGACCAACTAGTGATGAAAACCAGAAGAAACTGCCTTGCTACTATAGACTTCAGCAAAGTACACGTTTCTGGCTTGGAAACTCATTTCTGGGTGCTTATGGACAAAAGTAACAGTCTAAGTGACAACATGCTGTCAAAATGCTTTTCGGGCCCTGAAAACACTAAAAGTGACATGTTGCTGTTTTCTGAGCAACTAGTGATGAAAACCAGAAGAAACTGCCTTGCTACTATAGACTTCAGCAAAGTACATGTTTCTGGCTTGGAAACTTGTTTCTGACTGCTTCTGGACAAAAGTAACAGCCTAAGTGACAACATGCTGTCAAAATGCTTTTCGGGCCCTGAAAACACTAAAAGTGACATGTTGCTGTTTTCTGAGCAACTAGTGATGAAAACCACAAGAAACTGCCTTGCTACTATAGACTTCAGCAAAGTACATGTTTCTGGCTTGGAAACTTGTTTCTGAGTGCTTCTGGACAAAAGTAACAGCCTAAGTGACAACATGCTGTCAAAATGCTTTTCTGGCCCTGAAAACACTAAAAGTGACATGTTGCTGTTTTCTGAGCAACTAGTGATGAAAACCACAAGAAACTGCCTTGCTACTATAGACTTCAGCAAAGTACATGTTTCTGGCTTGGAAACTTGTTTCTGAGTGCTTCTGGACAAAAGTAACAGCCTAAGTGACAACATGCTGTCAAAATGCTTTTCGGGCCCTGAAAACACTAAAAGTGACATGTTGCTGTTTTCTGACCAACTAGTGATGAAAACCAGAAGAAACTGCCTTGCTACTATAGACTTCAGCAAAGTACATGTTTCTGGCTTGGAAACTTGTTTCTGAGTGCTTCTGGACAAAAGTAACAGCCTAAGTGACAACATGCTGTCAAAATGCTTTTCGGGCCCTGAAAACACTAAAAGTGACATGTTGCTGTTTTCTGAGCAACTAGTGATGAAAACCAGAAGAAACTGCCTTGATACTATAGACTTCAGCAAAGTACATGTTTCTGGCTTGGAAACTTGTTTCTGAGTGCTTCTGGACAAAAGTAACAGCCTAAGTGACAACATGCTGTCAAAATGCTTTTCTGGCCCTGAAAACACTAAAAGTGACATGTTGCTGTTTTCTGACCAACTAGTGATGAAAACCACAAGAAACTGCCTTGCTACTATAGACTTCAGCAAAGTACATGTTTCTGGCTTGGAAACTTGTTTCTGAGTGCTTCTGGACAAAAGTAACAGCCTAAGTGACAACATGCTGTCAAAATGCTTTTCGGGCCCTGAAAACACTAAAAGTGACATGTTGCTGTTTTCTGACCAACTAGTGATGAAAACCACAAGAAACTGCCTTGCTACTATAGACTTCAGCAAAGTACATGTTTCTGGCTTGGAAACTTGTTTCTGAGTGCTTCTGGACAAAAGTAACAGCCTAAGTGACAACATGCTGTCAAAATGCTTTTCGGCCCTGAAAACACTAAAAGTGACATGTTGCTGTTTTCTGAGCAACTAGTGATGAAAACCACAAGAAACTGCCTTGCTACTATAGACTTCAGCAAAGTACATGTTTCTGCTTGGAAACTCGTTTCTGAGTGCTTCTGGTGAAAAGTAACAGCCTAAGTGACAACATGCTGTCAAAATGCTTTTCGGGCCCTGAAAACACTAAAAGTGACATGTTGCTGTTTTCTGACCAACTAGTGATGAAAACCAGAAGAAACTGCCTTGCTACTATAGACTTCACCAAAGTACACGTTTCTGGCTTGGAAACTCATTTCTGGGTGCTTCTGGACAAAAGTAACAGCCTAAGTGACAACATGCTGTCAAAATGCTTTTCGGGCCCTGAAAACACTAAAAGTGACATGTTGCTGTTTTCTGACCAACTAGTGATGAAAACCAGAAGAAACTGCCTTGCTACTATAGACTTCAGCAAAGTACACGTTTCTGGCTTGGAAACTCATTTCTAGGTGCTTATGGACAAAAGTAACAGTCTAAGTGACAACATGCTGTCAAAATGCTTTTCGGGCCCTGAAAAACACTAAAAGTGACATGTTGCTGTTTTCTGACCAACTAGTGATGAAAACCAGAAGAAACTGCCTTGCTACTATAGACTTCAGCAAAGTACATGTTTCTGGCTTGGAAACTTGTTTCTGACTGCTTCTGGACAAAAGTAACAGCCTAAGTGACAACATGCTGTCAAAATGCTTTTCTGGCCCTGAAAACACTAAAAGTGACATGTTGCTGTTTTCTGAGCAACTAGTGATGAAAACCACAAGAAACTGCCTTGCTACTATAGACTTCAGCAAAGTACATGTTTCTGGCTTGGAACCTTGTTTCTGAGTGCTTCTGGACAAAAGTAACAGCCAAAGTGACAACATGCTGTCAAAATGCTTTTCGGGCCCTGAAAACACTAAAAGTGACATGTTGCTGTTTTCTGAGCAACTAGTGATGAAAACCAGAAGAAACTGCCTTGCTACTATAGACTTCAGCAAAGTACATGTTTCTGGCTTGGAAACTTGTTTCTGAGTGTTTCTGGACAAAAGTAACAGCCTAAGTGACAACCATGCTGTCAAATGCTTTTCGGGCCCTGAAAACACTAAAAGTGACATGTTGCTGTTTTCTGAGCAACTAGTGATGAAAAACCAGAAGAAACTGCCTTGCTACTATAGACTTCAGCAAAGTACATGTTTCTGGCTTGGAAACTTGTTTCTGAGTGCTTCTGGACAAAAGTAACAGCCTAAGTGACAACATGCTGTCAAAATGCTTTTCGGGCCCTGAAAACACTAAAAGTGACATGTTGCTGTTTTCTGACCAACTAGTGATGAAAACCACAAGAAACTGCCTTGCTACTATAGACTTCAGCAAAGTACACGTTTCTGGCTTGGAAACTCATTTCTGGGTGCTTCTGGACAAAAGTAACAGCCTAAGTGACAACATGCTGTCAAAATGCTTTTCGGGCCCTGAAAACACTAAAAGTGACATGTTGCTGTTTTCTGACCAACTAGTGATGAAAACCAGAAGAAACTGCCTTGCTACTATAGACTTCAGCAAAGTACATGTTTCTGGCTTGGAAACTTGTTTCTGACTGCTTCTGGACAAAAGTAACAGCCTAAGTGACAACATGCTGTCAAAATGCTTTTCGGGCCTGAAAACACTAAAAGTGACATGTTGCTGTTTTTCTGAGCAACTAGTGATGAAAACCACAAGAAACTGCCTTGCTACTATAGACTTCAGCAAAGTACACGTTTCTGGCTTGGAAACTTGTTTCTGAGTGCTTCTGGACAAAAGTAACAGCCTAAGTGACAACATGCTGTCAAAATGCTTTTCGGGCCCTGAAAACACTAAAAGTGACATGTTGCTGTTTTCTGAGCAACTAGTGATGAAAACCACAAGAAACTGCCTTGCTACTATAGACTTCAGCAAAGTACATGTTTCTGGCTTGGAAACTTGTTTCTGAGTGCTTCTGGACAAAAGTAACAGCCTAAGTGACAACATGCTGTCAAAATGCTTTTCGGGCCCTGAAAACACTAAAAGTGACATGTTGCTGTTTTCTGAGCAACTAGTGATGAAAACCAGAAGAAACTGCCTTGATACTATAAGACTTCAGCAAAGTACATGTTTCTGGCTTGGAACTTGTTTCTGAGTGCTTCTGGACAAAAGTAACAGCCTAAGTGACAACATGCTGTCAAAATGCTTTTCGGGCCCTGAAAACACTAAAAGTGACATGTTGCTGTTTTCTGACCAACTAGTGATGGAAAACCACAAGAAACTGCCTTGCTACTATAGACTCTCAGCAAAGTACACGTTTCTGGCTTGGAAACTCATTTCTGGGTGCTTCTGGACAAAAGTAACAGCCTAAGTGACAACATGCTGTCAAAATGCTTTTCGGGCCCTGAAAACACTAAAAGTGACATGTTGCTGTTTTCTGACCAACTAGTGATGAAAACCAGAAGAACTGCCTTGCTACTATAGACTTCAGCAAAGTACATGTTTCTGGCTTGGAAACTTGTTTCTGACTGCTTCTGGACAAAAAGTAACAGCCTAAGTGACAACATGCTGTCAAAATGCTTTTCGGGCCCTGAAAACACCTAAAAGTGACATGTTGCTGTTTTCTGAGCAACTAGTGATGAAAACCACAAGAAACTGCCTTGCTACTATAGACTTCACCAAAGTACACGTTTCTGGCTTGAAACTCGTTTCTGAGTGCTTCTGGACAAAAGTAACAGCCTAAGTGACAACATGCTGTCAAAATGCTTTTCGGCCCCTGAAAATACTAAAAGTGACATGTTGCTGTTTTCTGACCAACTAGTGATGAAAACCAGAAGAAACTGCCTTGCTACTATAGACTTCACCAAAGTACACGTTTCTGGCTTGGAAACTCGTTTCTGAGTGCTTCTGGACAAAAGTGACAACATGCTGTCAAAATGCTTTTCGGGCCCTGAAAACACTAAAAGTGACATGTTGCTGTTTTCTGACCAACTAGTGATGAAAGCCAGAAGAAACTGCCTTGCTACTATAGACTTCAGCAAAGTACACGTTTCTGGCTTGGAAACTCATTTCTGGGTGCTTCTGGACAAAAGTAACAGTCTAAGTGACAACATGCTGTCAAAATGCTTTTCGGGCCCTGAAAACACTAAAAGTGACATGTTGCTGTTTTCTGAGCAACTAGTGATGAAAACCACAAGAAACTGCCTTGCTACTATAGACTTCAGCAAAGTACATGTTTCTGGCTTGGAAACTCGTTTCTGAGTGCTTCTGGTGAAAAGTAACAGCCTAAGTGACAACATGCTGTCAAAATGCTTTTCGGGCCCTGAAAACACTAAAAGTGACATGTTGCTGTTTTCTGACCAACTAGTGATGGAAACCAGAAGAAACTGCCTTGCTACTATAGACTTCACCAAAGTACACGTTTCTGGCTTGGAAACTCATTTCTGGGTGCTTCTGGACAAAAGTAACAGCCTAAGTGACAACATGCTGTCAAAATGCTTTTCGGGCCCTGAAAACACTAAAAGTGACATGTTGCTGTTTTCTGACCAACTAGTGATGAAAACCAGAAGAAACTGCCTTGCTACTATAGACTTCAGCAAAGTACACGTTTCTGGCTTGGAAACTCATTTCTGGGTGCTTATGGACAAAAGTAACAGTCTAAGTGACAACATGCTGTCAAAATGCTTTTCGGGCCCTGAAAAACACTAAAAGTGACATGTTGCTGTTTTCTGAGCAACTAGTGATGAAAACCAGAAGAAACTGCCTTGCTACTATAGACTTCAGCAAAGTACATGTTTCTGGCTTGGAAACTTGTTTCTGACTGCTTCTGGACAAAAGTAACAGCCTAAGTGACAACATGCTGTCAAAATGCTTTTCGGGCCCTGAAAACACTAAAAGTGACATGTTGCTGTTTTCTGAGCAACTAGTGATGAAAACCACAAGAAACTGCCTTGCTACTATAGACTTCAGCAAAGTACATGTTTCTGGCTTGGAAACTTGTTTCTGAGTGCTTCTGGACAAAAGTAACAGCCTAAGTGACAACATGCTGTCAAAATGCTTTTCTGGCCCTGAAAACACTAAAAGTGACATGTTGCTGTTTTCTGAGCAACTAGTGATGAAAACCACAAGAAACTGCCTTGCTACTATAGACTTCAGCAAAGTACATGTTTCTGGCTTGGAAACTCGTTTCTGAGTGCTTCTGGTGAAAAGTAACAGCCTAAGTGACAACATGCTGTCAAATGCTTTTCGGGCCCTGAAAACACTAAAAGTGACATGTTGCTGTTTTCTGACCAACTAGTGATGAAAACCAGAAGAAACTGCCTTGCTACTATAGACTTCACCAAAGTACACGTTTCTGGCTTGGAAACTCATTTCTGGGTGCTTCTGGACAAAAGTAACAGCCTAAGTGACAACATGCTGTCAAAATGCTTTTCGGGCCCTGAAAACACTAAAAGTGACATGTTGCTGTTTCTGACCAACTAGTGATGAAAACCAGAAGAAACTGCCTTGCTACTATAGACTTCAGCAAAGTACACGTTTCTGGCTTGGAACTCATTTCTAGGTGCTTATGGACAAAAGTAACAGTCTAAGTGACAACATGCTGTCAAAATGCTTTTCGGGCCCTGAAAACACTAAAAGTGACATGTTGCTGTTTTCTGAGCAACTAGTGATGAAAACCAGAAGAAACTGCCTTGCTACTATAGACTTCAGCAAAGTACATGTTTCTGGCTTGGAACTTGTTTCTGACTGCTTCTGGACAAAAGTAACAGCCTAAGTGACAACATGCTGTCAAAATGCTTTTCGGGCCCTGAAAACACTAAAAGTGACATGTTGCTGTTTTCTGAGCAACTAGTGATGAAAACCACAAGAAACTGCCTTGCTACTATAGACTTCAGCAAAGTACATGTTTCTGGCTTGGAAACTTGTTTCTGAGTGCTTCTGGACAAAAGTAACAGCTAAGTGACAACATGCTGTCAAAATGCTTTTCTGGCCCTGAAAACACTAAAAGTGACATGTTGCTGTTTTCTGAGCAACTAGTGATGAAAACACAAGAAACTGCCTTGCTACTATAGACTTCAGCAAAGTACATGTTTCTGGCTTGGAAACTTGTTTCTGAGTGCTTCTGGACAAAAGTAACAGCCTAAGTGACAACATGCTGTCAAAATGCTTTTCGGGCCCTGAAAACACTAAAAAGTGACATGTTGCTGTTTTCTGAGCAACTAGTGATGAAAACCAGAAGAAACTGCCTTGCTACTATAGACTTCAGCAAAGTACATGTTTCTGGCTTGGAAACTTGTTTCTGAGTGCTTCTGGACAAAGTAACAGCCTAAGTGACAACATGCTGTCAAATGCTTTTCGGGCCCTGAAAACACTAAAAGTGACATGTTGCTGTTTTCTGAGCAACTAGTGATGAAAACCAGAAGAAACTGCCTTGATACTATAGACTTCAGCAAAGTACATGTTTCTGGCTTGGAAACTTGTTTCTGAGTGCTTCTGGACAAAAGTAACAGCCTAAGTGACAACATGCTGTCAAAATGCTTTTCGGGCCCTGAAAACACTAAAAGTGACATGTTGCTGTTTTCTGACCAACTAGTGATGAAAACCACAAGAAACTGCCTTGCTACTATAGACTTCAGCAAAGTACACGTTTCTGGCTTGGAAACTCATTTCTGGGTGCTTCTGGACAAAAGTAACAGCCTAAGTGACAACATGCTGTCAAAATGCTTTTCGGGCCCTGAAAACACTAAAAGTGACATGTTGCTGTTTTCTGACCAACTAGTGATGAAAACCAGAAGAAACTGCCTTGCTACTATAGACTTCAGCAAAAGTACATGTTTCTGGCTTGGAAACTTGTTTCTGACTGCTTCTGGACAAAAGTAACAGCCTAAGTGACAACATGCTGTCAAAATGCTTTTCGGGCCCTGAAAACACTAAAAGTGACATGTTGCTGTTTTCTGAGCAACTAGTGATGAAAACCACAAGAAACTGCCTTGCTACTATAGACTTCACCAAAGTACACGTTTCTGGCTTGGAACTCGTTTCTGAGTGCTTCTGGACAAAAGTAACAGCCTAAGTGACAACATGCTGTCAAAATGCTTTTCGGCCCCTGAAAATACTAAAAGTGACATGTTGCTGTTTTCTGACCAACTAGTGATGAAAACCAGAAGAAACTGCCTTGCTACTATAGACTTCACCAAAGTACACGTTTCTGGCTTGGAAACTCGTTTCTGAGTGCTTCTGGACAAAAGTGAACAAACATGCTGTCAAAATGCTTTCGGGCCCTGAAAAACACTAAAGTGACATGTTGCTGTTTTCTGACCAACTAGTGATGAAAGCCAGAAGAAACTGCCTTGCTACTATAGACTTCACCAAAGTACACGTTTCTGGCTTGGAAACTCGTTTCTGAGTGCTTCTGGACAAAAGTAACAGCCTAAGTGACAACATGCTGTCAAAAATGCTTTTCGGGCCCTGAAAACACTAAAAGTGACATGTTGCTGTTTTCTGACCAACTAGTGATGAAAACCAGAAGAAACTGCCTTGCTACTATAGACTTCACCAAAGTACACGTTTCTGGCTTGGAAACTCGTTTCTGAGTGGCTTCTGGACAAAGTAACAGCCTAAGTGACAACATGCTGTCAAAATGATTTTCGGGCCCTGAAAACACTAAAAGTGACATGTTGCTGTTTTCTGACCAACTAGTGATGAAAACCAGAAGAAAATGCCTTGCTACTATAGACTTCAGCAAAGTACACGTTTCTGGCTTGGAAACTCATTTCTGGGTGCTTCTGGACAAAAGTAACAGTCTAAGTGACAACATGCTGTCAAAATGCTTTTCGGGCCCTGAAAACACTAAAAGTGACATGTTGCTGTTTTCTGAGCAACTAGTGATGAAAACCACAAGAAACTGCCTCTGCTACTATAGACTTCAGCAAAGTACATGTTTCTGGCTTGGAAACTCGTTTCTGAGTGCTTCTGGTGAAAAGTAACAGCCTAAGTGACAACATGCTGTCAAAATGCTTTTCGGGCCCTGAAAACACTAAAGTGACATGTTGCTGTTTTCTGACCAACTAGTGATGAAAACCAGAAGAAACTGCCTTGCTACTATAGACTTCACCAAAGTACACGTTTCTGGCTTGGAACTCGTTTCTGAGTGCTTCTGGACAAAAGTGACAACATGCTGTCAAAATGCTTTTCGGGCCCTGAAAACACTAAAAGTGACATGTTGCTGTTTTCTGACCAACTAGTGATGAAAGCCAGAAGAAACTGCCTTGCTACTATAGACTTCACCAAAGTACACGTTTCTGGCTTGGAAACTCGTTTCTGAGTGCTTCTGGACAAAAGTAACAGCCTAAGTGACAACATGCTGTCAAAATGCTTTTCGGGCCCTGAAAACACTAAAAGTGACATGTTGCTGTTTTCTGACCAACTAGTGATGAAAACCAGAAGAAACTGCCTTGCTACTATAGACTTCACCAAAGTACACGTTTCTGGCTTGGAAACTCGTTTCTGAGTGCTTCTGGACAAAAGTAACAGCCTAAGTGACAAAATGCTGTCAAAATGATTTTCGGGCCCTGAAAACACTAAAAGTGACATGTTGCTGTTTTCTGACCAACTAGTGATGAAAACCAGAAGAAAATGCCTTGCTACTATAGACTTCAGCAAAGTACACGTTTCTGGCTTGGAAACTCATTTCTGGGTGCTTCTGGACAAAAGTAACAGTCTAAGTGACAACATGCTGTCAAAATGCTTTTCGGGCCTGAAAAACACTAAAAGTGACATGTTGCTGTTTTCTGAGCAACTAGTGATGAAAACCACAAGAAACTGCCTTGCTACTATAGACTTCAGCAAAGTACATGTTTTCTGGCTTGGAAACTCGTTTCTGAGTGCTTCTGGTGAAAAGTAACAGCCTAAGTGACAACATGCTGTCAAAATTGCTTTTCGGGCCCTGAAACACTAAAAGTGACATGTTGCTGTTTTCTGACCAACTAGTGATGGAAACCAGAAGAAACTGCCTTGCTACTATAGACTTCACCAAATGTACACGTTTCTGGCTTGGAAACTCATTTCTGGGTGCTTCTGGACAAAAGTAACAGCCTAAGTGACAACATGCTGTCAAAATGCTTTTCGGGCCCTGAAAACACTAAAAGTGACATGTTGCTGTTTTCTGACCAACTAGTGATGAAAACCAGAAGAAACTGCCTTGCTACTATAGACTTCAGCAAAGTACACGTTTCTGGCTTGGAAACTCATTCTGGGTGCTTATGGACAAAAGTAACAGTCTAAGTGACAACATGCTGTCAAAATGCTTTTTCGGGCCCTGAAAACACTAAAAGTGACATGTGTTGCTGTTTTCTGAGCAACTAGTGATGAAAACCAGAAGAAACTGCCTTGCTACTATAGACTTCAGCAAAGTACATGTTTCTGGCTTGGAAACTTGTTTCTGACTGCTTCTGGACAAAAGTAACAGCCTAAGTGACAACATGCTGTCAAAATGCTTTTCGGGCCCTGAAAACACTAAAAGCTGACATGTTGCTGTTTTCTGAGCAACTAGTGATGAAAACCACAAGAAACTGCCTTGCTACTATAGACTTCAGCAAAGTACATGTTTCTGGCTTGGAAACTTGTTTCTGAGTGCTTCTGGACAAAAGTAACAGCCTAAGTGACAACATGCTGTCAAAATGCTTTTCTGGCCCTGAAAACACTAAAAGTGACATGTTGCTGTTTTCTGAGCAACTAGTGATGAAAACCACAAGAAACTGGCCTTGCTACTATAGACTTCAGCAAAGTACATGTTTCTGGCTTGGAAACTTGTTTCTGAGTGCTTCTGGACAAAAGTAACAGCCTAAGTGACAACATGCCTGTCAAAATGCTTTTCGGGCCCTGAAAACACTAAAAGTGACATGTTGCTGTTTTCTGACCAACTAGTGATGAAAACCACAAGAAACTGCCTTGCTACTATAGACTTCAGCAAAGTACATGTTTCTGGCTTGGAAACTTGTTTCTGAGTGCTTCTGGACAAAAGTAACAGCCTAAGTGACAACATGCTGTCAAAATGCTTTTCGGGCCCTGAAAACACTAAAAGTGACATGTTGCTGTTTTCTGAGCAACTAGTGATGAAAACCACAAGAAACTGCCTTGCTACTATAGACTTCAGCAAAGTACATGTTTCTGGCTTGGAAACTTGTTTCTGAGTGCTTCTGGACAAAAGTAACAGCCTAAGTGACAACATGCTGTCAAAATGCTTTTCGGGCCCTGAAAACACTAAAAGTGACATGTTGCTGTTTTCTGAGCAACTAGTGATGAAAACCAGAAGAAACTGCCTTGCTACTATAGACTTCAGCAAAGTACATGTTTCTGGCTTGGAAACGTGTTTCTGAGTGCTTCTGGACAAAAGTAACAGCCTAAGTGACAACATGCTGTCAAAATGCTTTTCGGCGCCCTGAAAACACTAAAAGTGACATGTTGCTGTTTTCTGAGCAACTAGTGATGAAAACCAGAAGAAACTGCCTTGATACTATAGACTTCAGCAAAGTACATGTTTCTGGCTTGGAAACTTGTTTCTGAGTGCTTCTGGACAAAAGTAACAGCCTAAGTGACAACATGCTGTCAAAATGCTTTCGGGCCCTGAAAACACTAAAAGTGACATGTTGCTGTTTTCTGACCAACTAGTGATGAAAACCACAAGAAACTGCCTTGCTACTATAGACTTCAGCAAAGTACACGTTTCTGGCTTGGAAACTCATTTCTGGGTGCTTCTGGACAAAAGTAACAGCCTAAGTGACAACATGCTGTCAAAATGCTTTTCGGCCCTGAAAACACTAAAAGTGACATGTTGCTGTTTTCTGACTCAACTAGTGATGAAAACCAGAAGAAACTGCCTTGCTACTATAGACTTCAGCAAAGTACATGTTTCTGGCTTGGAAACTTGTTTCTGACTGCTTCTGGACAAAAGTAACAGCCTAAGTGACAACATGCCTGTCAAAATGCTTTTCGTGCCCTGAAAACACTAAAAGTGACATGTTGCTGTTTTCTGAGCAACTAGTGATGAAAACCACAAGAAACTGCCTTGCTACTATAGACTTCACCAAAGTACACGTTTCTGGCTTGGAAACTCGTTTCTGAGTGCTTCTGGACAAAAGTAACAGCCTAAGTGACAACATGCTGTCAAAATGCTTTTCGGCCCCTGAAAATACTAAAGTGACATGTTGCTGTTTTCTGACCAACTAGTGATGAAAACCAGAAGAAACTGCCTTGCTACTATAGACTTCACCAAAGTACACGTTTCTGGCTTGAACTCGTTTCTGAGTGCTTCTGGACAAAAGTGACAACATGCTGTCAAAATGCTTTTCGGGCCCTGAAAACACTAAAAGTGACATGTTGCTGTTTTCTGACCAACTAGTGATGAAAGCCAGAAGAAACTGCC